>NW_005434626.1:347992-462226 GCF_000315625.1 Guillardia theta CCMP2712
GCGACGGCAGGCGAGGGACAGAGAGGCCGAAGCAGCGGAGCTGAGGGCGCGGGTTGAGGAGCTCGTCGGAGAAGCGGAGGCGGTGAAGGAGAGGCTTCGGGACACGGAGGATGCACGGGAGAGGGCAGACGACAAGGTACTGAGACTGATCAAGGTACTTGATAGGAGGGAGGAGGAGCAGAAGGCAGCAGAGGCTCGAGCGGGAGAGCTTGCAGAGGAGGCAGAAAGACTAGGGAGGGAGCTGGCGGAGGCAGAGGCGGCAGCGGGCCGAGCCGAGGAGGCGCTTGAGGAGATGCAGCGGGAGCTGGCGGAGGCACAGGGCCAGCTAGCAGCATCAGAGGGAGAGCGGACAAGGCTGGAGGCAGAGCTGGGTGAGGTCAGCGAGCGCCTGGAGGAGCTGCAGTGCAAGCAAGAAGCTTGGTCGGACCAGGAGGAGGAGCTGCGACGGCAGGCGAGGGACAGAGAGGCCGAAGCAGCGGAGCTGAGGGCGCGGGTTGAGGAGCTCGTCGGAGAAGCGGAGGCGGTGAAGGAGAGGCTTCGGGACACGGAGGATGCACGGGAGAGGGCAGACGACAAGGTACTGAGACTGATCAAGGTACTTGATAGGAGGGAGGAGGAGCAGAAGGCAGCAGAGGCTCGAGCGGGAGAGCTTGCAGAGGAGGCAGAAAGACTAGGGAGGGAGCTGGCGGAGGCAGAGGCGGCAGCGGGCCGAGCCGAGGAGGTGCTTGAGGGGATGCAGCGGGAGCTGGCGGAGGCACAGGGCCAGCTAGCAGCATCAGAGGGAGAGCGGACAAGGCTGGAGGCAGAGCTGGGTGAGGTCAGCGAGCGCCTGGAGGAGCTGCAGTGCAAGCAAGAAGCTTGGTCGGACGAGGAGGAGGAGCTGCGACGGCAGGCGAAGGACAGAGAGGCCGAAGCAGCGGAGCTGAGGGCGCGGGTTGAGGAGCTCGTCGGAGAAGCGGAGGCGGTGAAGGAGAGGCTTCGGGACACGGAGGATGCACGGGAGAGGGCAGACGACAAGGTACTGAGACTGATCAAGGTACTTGATAGGAGGGAGGAGGAGCAGAAGGCAGCAGAGGCTCGAGCGGGAGAGCTTGCAGAGGAGGCATGGAGACTAGGGAGGGAGCTGGCGGAGGCAGAGGCGGCAGCGGGCCGAGCCGAGGAGGTGCTTGAGGGGATGCAGCGGGAGCTGGCGGAGGCACAGGCCCAGCTGTCTGCTCCCTCGTTTGACCAAAGAAAATTTTTGATGGATGTAGTGGGAAGAAACTTGAACCTGTAAGTCTTCATTTGAATTTGCTCAAATTGCTGTTTTGTTCACTCTTGATGTGCACCAGGTCCCGCGAAGATGTTTCTGTAGATGTGTCTTTCTTGCACGAGTTTGCCGAAGGAAGATCATCAAGAAACTCTGATGGACTGAATCATAATCCTTTCTCTGCTCATGGACGGTTCTTGTCAATGTTGAAGAAACTCAAGACTTTCTGTTCTCGTTGGTTGGCAACGTTTGTTGAAATCCACCTTGAAAAAGAATACATCACACAGGTTATCAGGGTTATCTGCGATACAATCAGAGAAGAAACAGATTACTTGGAGAGGGAGATTGCGTCTGTTAAACGACAAGAGGGGGCAAGACATTGTTTCTCCCCTCCTCGTGACAAAAAAATTGGAAATTCTGGAAAGCAAGCCTCGACTGAAATCTCAAATTCGATTGATGATGGAAATGGATTATCATCGTTCTTGCATTCTCATCATTCAGCTTTGGATTCTCATCA
This sequence comes from Guillardia theta CCMP2712, assembly GCF_000315625.1. Classification (NCBI taxonomy): domain Eukaryota; class Cryptophyceae; order Pyrenomonadales; family Geminigeraceae; genus Guillardia; species Guillardia theta. The sequence continues at coordinate 349,759 of NW_005434626.1, forward strand.
TTCAACTTTTTGGTCTTCCCAGGATCATAACATCGCGACAAGCAGGTGAAAGTTTGAAGGCCCATGTCAGGAGTTGACTGGCTACTGAATGGCAGGCAAGAAATGCCCTGGCAAACCGAGTTGAGGAAATGTAGACAAGAGTTGAAGATGCAGCGAGAGACGATATCCGACCTGCGGAAGCAGAACAGGTCAGGTGCTTGCTGCCGTTTGCGGTACGGTGATCTTTCGTGCCAGGGCCCTTTCCCTTGAGCTGAGTGAAATGCACATGAAGTTCGATACCTTGACCGCCAATTCAAGATACGCCGATATGCATACTCACTACTTGCAGCTGGAGAAAGATGCAGGTTTCGACTTGCACTGCCTGTACTCCCCCGATCATTCTGATCGTCTTGAAATCTCAGCGCACAAGGATCTTGAGATTTGCTCTGATGAAATTCATCGTCTTCGTGAGGTAGCCCAAGTCATCGATCCTCGCTCTATCTTACCCATGTACACGCAGAGACTCTGCAACGAGATCTCTGCGAACTGCAGTCTACGACAACAGGTAGACTTATTGACGCCAGGAGAACGACATCTTACCTTCTCTGGCTCAGCTCAGCGAGTCGATGGACTCAGAGAGGAGCGCTGGTTGGACTCCTGACGCTCGAGCTTCTTCCTCGACCTCACTGCCTGCTCCTGCAGCTGAGAATGCGAGGGAGAGCTCCGAAAGCTACTTGGAGCATGTGAAACGTCAGAACGGCTGGCTCAAAGATGCGCTGAAGCGAGCGATGGTGATGACTTGACACTGAGTCTCTTAGCTGAACTCCTCTCCTCTATGCAGGATCGCGCACAGCTGACTGTGGTAGAGGGAGCAGACCTGGACGACAGCATGAGCAGTGAGGTCAGTGTGGAAGAGCGGAGAAGAGAAGGAGTGGAGGAGATGAAGAGAAGTGGAGAGGATGAGGAGTGACTTCTTCACAGATGTCAAGGCGGGCAGGGCGTACTTGCTCTTCCTCCTTTGATCGTTCCTACACCTCGCCCAAGTCCTCGCGTTCAGGAAGGCCGAAGAGGAGTACAGATGAAACGAGGAGATTTACTTACTCTCCTTTAATGATGAAAATTTACAAGTGAGCAGCATGTAGACGTGAATCGCATGCTGGTTGTTATAGAGTTGAAAAATTGCGCATGTGTTTGGAGTGTGGTGTGTTCAAACAGAAATACGTTGTGGCAACATGGAAAATTCCAATCCGAGATGTGAGTAGTGGAAGTGGAGTAGGGGTCAACGCACGATGGCAGTTTTAGGACATGTGTCACCAAGAGAGGAAAAATCAGCAGGCTGCTGCCGATGATCATGTTTAACAAGCTGGCGTTGAAGGAACGAGGGCATTTTCCGCAGAAGCTCCCCATGGTTCAACTTGTCACCTGACAGAATCTAACTTGCAACAACTCTTCTTTGACTTATGGCATCATAGCGAGAAGGTTAGCGAAGTCATCAATCATATGAAGGAGGAAAAAAATTCTCCTCCAAGCAGGAAAACCAACCGCTCTCAATGTTCTCCAACAAAATATTGCGAAAGTTAGTTAGAAGAACGAAGGAAAAGATGGATCGATTCGTTTCCTCTGGGCTGTTTCTGAGAATTTCTCTCATTGCATCCACGTCAGTTTGCACGGTTTAATCCCCAAGATTATTGACAATATCAATAACAAGCCTTCTCGAAAGACAAGCCCTTGTTTACCATGTTCCAATTATTTGGCCTGAGGGTGAGAAGCGACGTAGCTAATGGCCTGTTCCACAGTCTGAATCTTCTCGGCTTCTGCATCAGGAATCTCAATTGCAAACTCATCCTCAAACGCCATCACAATCTGCAAAGATCAAATTAGCATCTCAGTGCAAAAAAACAAAGACTCTTTGGGTTGCGGTCAGAGGGAGGACGAGAGGAAGCAAAGAGCAAAACAGCAGGTACTTACTTCGACAGTGTCGAGGCTGTCCAGACCAAGATCGTTCATGAAGTGTGCGGTTTCGCTCACCTTCGACACGTCCACGCCCTCAAAGTTCTTCACCACAGACAGCACGCGCTCCTGCACTTCCTGCTTGGGGAGGAAGCCTCCGCTGGAGAAGGCGCGGACGGTGAAGGATTGGTGTGGAAAGCGAGCATTGACGGGGACAGAGAAGGTCAGGGGGCGGGCAAGCTGCGGGCGCCGAAGCAGAAGGCGCATGGCAGAGGAGCGGAGGGATGGCAAGAGAGCGGACATGGCAGCGAGGAGATGCCTCGCGGTGGGGTAGTCTAAAAGGGGGGTAGGGGTGACATTGCTGTGGGTGATGCATGAGAGTATGGGGTGTGAGGGGGGGTAGTTTCATTGAAGAATTGCTGTACAATTGCAGGGTAGGTATGTTGCAAGAGGGGTGGGGGTAGCTGCCATGGGCATGTTCAGACAAGGAGACTTAGAGGGTAGCGAAAACTGAGGAAAGTACGGGTGGGTACTTTATACCCTTCTAGGGGTAGTTTGCGCATATAGGGTGGGTGAAATCAATAGATGGAACTTCACAAATGGGGGGTACAAACTCCATACGAACTGAAAATAAGGGGTGATGCTGAATCCTTGAGCATCAAAGGGGGGTGGGGGTAGAGGAAGCGGCGGAGAGGAGACGAGGATTTATAGGGGTGGGAGGACGGGGGGTCTGAACAGATTATTGGATGGGTGGGATGGGTGCTATGGATTTATGTGGGTATGGGTAGTCTGAGTACGGGTATGTCAATATATTAAAGTCTGGGTAAATAAGGGGTACAAAGATACAAGATGTCTCCATGAGTGTAGGTGGGTACTAGAGGTGGGTTGTTAAGGTACGGGGGTGATGCAATCGATGAGGACAAATAGTACCGGTACAGATGATAGTGAAGCCAGGGGGTACTTGGAGACAAAGTGGGGTAGGGGATAGGTGCGTTGCTTTTACTTAACTGAAATGAACAATTGTTAAGTAATTTATTTTAGTACCACCTCTGATCGGATCACTGATACTAGTGATTACTTCAACTTAGTAACTGCGGCGGCGGCCGGGCCCGGGGCAACGCCGGGCCCGGCGTGTCACGGTCACTGTCACCCGGCGGTACAACCGTCATGATTGCGGCCCGGCCGTCCGGGACTCGGTGACTAACTAGTAACGTCTACTACCGGTCACCGATAGTATCTAGTTCCGTTTCGAAAATTTGTTCCGGCGTGGTAAATGCTCAAGGTGATACAGCGGGGACTCCTGAGTTCGGAGAAGATTTGTTGGGGGATATAACGAACTTAGAGGAGGACACCTAGAGGAGAGATGCCAGATGAGAGGAGGTAGAGGAGAGGAGGTAGAGGAGAGATGGTAGAGGAGAGGAGCCTAGTAGTAGAGGAGAGATGGTGGAGGAGAGGAGGTAGAGGCGAGGAGGTAGAGTAGAGATGCCAGAGGAGAGATGGTAGAATAATGTAGGTGAAACATATGTTCATCATCATTCTCATTCCACTGTTATAAGTCTTTCAACAATTCTGCAGCATATGTCGTTCTTTCCCTACTCTCATCTGAAGACTCCATCGAGCCTTGTGTGTGGTCCGGTCTAACTGTCGTCCTACCCTTCTCCAAGTGTAACTTGTTGCAAAACGTGATGTAACTCAGCTGTTCATATCTGTGCTTGAGTTCACGCCTTTCCCATGCCGACTTCCCGTATGCTCTCTCAACCAGCACATGAAACGATTTGTCGTAACATTCCTGGACGTTGTCTGCCCGTATCTCGTCTCCTTCACCAATCGTTCCGTTTTCCCGGCAAATCTTCTCTATCTCCTTCATCACGCACCTTGCTTTGTAAAGATTCCTCCTGCTGGTTTTCGTTTTCAAGTCATGGCTCAGATTCAGTTTGTAAAAGTTATAAAATGGTCTGATTCTTTGTACCCTTCCATCAATAGTTCGAATCCGCCCTTGATACCAATACGTCATCATGTTCCTGACTGATACTTTGTGTGGCCATTCGAAATCTCTAGGAACCATGTGGCGCTCTCCCCCCCATTCGAACCAATCGCCATCTACTTGGTCATCATTCAATGATTGTTCTTCGCCTGGCGTCGCATCATCGCTGTCTGCTCCACTGTTCAATGACCCATCTTCTTCCATGTCTGATCCTGAGCTTGCTTCCGAGCTGTTTTCCGAAAGCATTTCATTGTCTTGTGTTCCTTCCCGCCATACATACCTCTGTTCCACCGAACTTCCGTCTCGCACAGAATTGTTTGCATCCAAGACTGATGTCATGATTTGATTTGGTGTCTCACGTTCATTCACACCGGCAAAGTTCATCTCTGTATTCCTTCTCATTTGCATCAACAAGGTGTGAACATCTCTGTTCATTCTGAACAAAAGTTTCATGTTCTCCTCCATGTTATGCAGCTTCATCCAAATTCTTTTGAAACCTTGCTGTGTTTGTTTTGAGTTCTTCTTCAGTGTCTTGTTCAGTGCTTTGTTGTGGGCATTCAATTGTTGTGTCACCATGTCTAACGCCTTTGTCATCTCTGACTCCATTGACTTGGTCGATGCCGCCACTGTCACTCCAGACTCTGCAGATTTTCTCATCACGTCGATTGTGAGCATGCCTTCAACCTTTGATACTTTCGTCACTAGCTCCTTGATCGTATGAATGATATCCGTCTTTGTTGGAATCCCATGTGCGAGCATGCCACACTCTTGGCAACTGTGAACCTTCAAAACTACTTTGTCACGTAGCTGATTCAATCTACTCATCGTGTCCTGTCCAAACATGCCAAATAGCGGAATTTCCCATATGGAATGCTGTGGATCAGGGAACCATGCTCGCAGAGTAGGAAGATGATACAAAATACTAGCCAGAAAGAAAGGAATACAATTTCTGAACCCCCGCGGCAGTTCATTGAAACTCTTGATGAATTTGTCCCATCCTATCGCTTGTATCTCTTGCATCCCTTCAGGGGAAAAATGTGGTGGTAGCACAGCAAATTCTGCCGTACTAGGATCGTTCCCTGCTAAAAGTCTGCCACACATCTGATCGCCTCCTGCTCCTCCCACGATATACTGGTCCTCTGTGTCACCTGTCAACCGCAATACTCAGCATAGTGCCGTGGAGAACATCACACTCATGAATGACCTATCTTCCAGTTGGCTCGAATATAAACAGTAGGTGCCCCTGCATTGCACCATTCAGTAAACCATCATGCAACGGTTGGCCCATACCTGGTCCTTCCAGAAAAGCAAGGAGATGAGATATTCCTCCCTTCCACAGCGAATGACTCCCTGCTTCTTCCAAGTTGCCATGATACTGGTCTGCAGCTTGTCGAATCGCTCTTTGCAATAACGTGCAAAACCTTTGCTTTTGGTCTGATCCTGGGAATAACTTCGTTCCAGAGAATGAGAGTTGCCCATGTCGCGTGGCAAATATATACAACCCAAGAATGAGAATAGGACACATTTCTGGAGTGTAGGGCGATGCAAACACATGTTTTATCCTTGTGCTTCGCATGTCAGTACCAATGCCACACTGATCTTTTTTTGTCTTGAGTAAGACTACCTTCATGCAATCATTTTCCCAGTCAAAGTGCTCAAGATGTAAAATGTCTAGACTCTCACTTCTGCATACTAGGTTCCACATGACTGAACAGCATGCCCAAGAGAAAATCCATGAACTGCCGGACTCTGAACTTCCTCTGCGAGGTCTCAGCTCCTTCAAGATGTTGTTGAGTGCCTTATACTCTGGCATGGATAGAGTTATCTTGCCCTCGTGGGCCTGCATCACACCGTCGCCCTTCTTCCGGGTAACTTCTTTGGTATAGGAATTGATGTAACCATCCAGAATGTCATCCAATGATCTTCCGCCTGTTTTCAACCCGATTGCCGTAAACATAACATTCCTGCGTCTGTACAGATATTTCAACGCACTTTTATACCCCTGGACGGTGGAAGCAGCTACGGTTGCTTTGTCTCTGCTTGATACTTGCACAGTGTTGGCTACTGCCTCTGCCTGACGCTGGTGACCTGCCACGTCTGGGGTATCTGCATTTTCTTCTTCTTCTTCGCCGTCCGCGCTTAGTGCCGATGCTGCCTTCCTCTTGGACCCTGCTGTCGTCATTCCTTCGTGCTCACACAGCCAACCAAAGAAAGCCTGGAGCAAGTCCAATGGCAATGGGAGCTTCAGGTTCGTGCGACCTGGGTTGAGTGCTGCGTGATATCTTGGATCCTTCTGGAAGAACTCGATCATACCCATAATTCGATAAGCATACGTCTCTTGAGTGCTTCGGCTCACAGTGTTGAATTCCAGATCAAGAAATGCCTGGATGTTGGGGTCATCTGAAGCCGAAATGCTACAAGCCTCAGGGTCGTCAAATATTCTCAGAAGCGCATTCTTGTCCTTCACCCTCTTTCTACGTGAACGAGGTGCATGCTTTCCACATTCATCATTGCGATCCGAGCCAGCTAACTCCCAAGCACAAACAAGGTGAAAGCACAACCTGCATATTTTGCATACCTTCAGAACAGCGTTTGCCTCCTTTTGCATTAAGCAAACAGCACCGAAGACACACGTGTTGGGCTGTGCCACAGCCGGAGGGTTCGTAGAACCGGATGGAGAGAGCTGATAGACTTGTTCGTGGTCATGACTATCACCTGCCGGACTCGCGCAGGCTTGGTTGTCGTCCTGGAGACCAGCCTCCAGTGGTTGGCTCTGTCCGCCGTCCTCCGCCATTGCTCAGGGTGCGAGGGTACGTCCTTCTTGAGGCTTGGAAGGACCCAGTTCTGGGAAGTAGTTTGGAGGGGTGGAAAGGGACCCCCACCCCTCCATCCCTATTATGTACACTACCCCCACACCCCCTTCTGCATCTTTCTGCTTGGCAATTTTATTTTTTTTCGTGGTTTTGGGGTCCCAGCCGCAAAAAGTGTCTTTCTTGCTTTTCTTCCATTTTTTGGAATCTCGGCGCTAAAACACTACGAGAATCTTTACTCAAAGTTAAGTTAAAGATCAGTACGAGGACAATCAGGAGAGTCGAGGATCGTTCGTTCGATCCCGGAAATAAAATTGGTTCTGGGTTTCCCTCATATTTGAAAATTACATAAGAGTTATTTCAGATATTCAAATGGCTTCAAAGAATTTTTCGAAAGGTAAAGGGTAGCTTCACCCCAATTATTAGATCATATTGCGCTCATCTTGGGGGGTGGGGTACTTCTTTTTTTCTTCCGAGAATAGAACGGGCTACTTAGGGGAGGAGGAGGAATCGAAACCGCATCAGGCAGGTATGGCACGATGAACGTTGTTCATTTTATGTGGTTCAATGCAGTCTGAGTGAGGGTGAAGAGTTTAGAGGGAAGGGATTGCTAGGCTCGAAGAAGAGTATGAAGAGTTTGTTTGCTGAAGAAACGTGTGAAATGTTGGATCATGGCAGTCGGTTCTCACCTTCGTCCGGTTTTGTGGGGCTTTTGTTCCGTGGTTGTGTGCGAGAGGATAGAATAAGCAGATTTGGACAGACAAGCTTGTGTTCTGATGAGATTACGAACTCTTTGATCATGGTAGTCTAGTAGTTGAGATGTGGAAACTTGTTGTGTGTTGCTGGTCTTGGGCTATTACTAATCCAACCTTTGCAGAAGGAAATGTTCCAGACTGTTGCTAAGACTCAGACCACCGAGCTCTGGATGTGGAAGATGGAGTACCTCCACCACGAGCAGCGCCCCCTCTACTTCGGCGAGTGGTTCTAAGCTTATTCATTATGAATTTATAGCTTGAATAAACCATGTTGCTCGAATCTCGTGGTTCTTCGTTTGCGCCTTCATGGAGCTGATAATCAAACTGTATGTATCGTAGACTCATATGATAGTCCAACTGTTGGTATCTTAAGCTATAACAATAACATCTCCTATACGTGAGCCAGGGCGGGTCGGACTACAAGGAGGGTACATACAGCACCACACGCGATGAGGAACCAGGCGTGGTTTAGCTCGTACTTGGGCTGCTTCACGATGACGGACAGCATGATCCCGCACTGCAGAGCATGAGAAGCGAGCAGCATAAGGTCTCAGGCGACTCACCAGGACCAGCAGACCGGAGGGGATGTAGTCGAATGAAAATGGTTTTGAAAAAGCGACGAAGGACAGAACGATGGTGATAACTTTCCTGAAGCCCTTGATGTCATTGTGTGCCAACATGTCAACGACAAGACAGACAGACCTACACGATGTGACGCAGATGGCGACAACTCCGCCGAACCCTTGAATGAGCCCGAGGTAGAAACTCACACTTAGGTACTGCGCAAGCGCCTGCCAAGGTCTGTCAGGTGCCTGGAGGTGTGACGTCACCGCACGTACCTGCAGTAAAAGCAATCCTCCGATCTCGAACTGTACAGGCGTCATCGCAACCCTGATGCTCCTGCTCCTGCTCCTGCTCCTTCTCCTTCTCCTGCCCCTGCTCCTCCGCTTCTTCCTCATTCATCCCTACACCATATCCTACCCAACACTTCCTCCAGTCCTCTCACCTTGTTCTGGATCAGGTTGATAGCCTTGAACATCTCCCCAGTGACACATATCAGCATGAGGACCCACACGGCCGCCATGAGGTTGGAAGCAAGCATCATCTGTTCCTTGGAGCACTGCAGCTGACGTCCTGGGGTCACTCCGCACCCACCACAGGACATCCGATCCTCCTCACCTGTCGCAATATCCTCTCTTGAAGGTTCACAGTGATGGCGTCTCCTGCAACAGCTCCGGAGAGTAGGAGGATGCCGATGGGATCGAACTTTGGTGAGACTTTGCTGTCGACCAGAGTGAAGGAGGCAACCCCGGTGCACAACATGAAGGCAGAGATGTACTCCATGGGAGTGTACGTCCTGAACGGATCAAGTTACTGGGAGGGAGAGAGGGGAGGGAGGCAGGCAGGCGAGGAGAGAAGGGGGAGGGGAAGGAAGAACGGTGGGGAAGGGGAAGGGACAGCAAGAGAGAGGGGAGGAAGAGAGAGAAGGAGCGGGAGGGGAGGGTTGGGGAGGAAGCACCTCTTGAGGATCAAGATTCCAAGCGCCATGGTAGGGATCAACTTGCTGGACTTCATGACGACTTTTACCGGGAAGTTGACATAGGAGAGCGAGATGGACCCGAATCCTTGAGTGATGGCGAGCACGACGGTCAAGCTCAGGTACTGCTTCCAGTCGATGCTCCTGATCTCGTTGTACCGCCCCTCATGCCAGAGCTGCAGCCATGCGGCAACCACGAAGATAAGGAGCTCCCATAGCGTCATGAACCAGCCGTAGTCGAACCCCTCATAGCGGAACACGAGCTCCTGAGTCAAACAGCATGAGAAAGTTGCGGTGTCAACAATGAGCATGTTCTGGAGCAGACACAAGAATCATAACTCACCTGAACAAAATCATGGATGACCCCTAGTGAGAACACCCCCAGCACCAGCAACAGGAACTGGAGCCATCGAGGGCCCTTCAGCTCCCACTTGAGGATGGTGATCCTCGTCGGAGAGTTCTTGGCCTCTGCATCATCCTCATACCTCTTCCCCTCATGCTTCCCTTGCCGATGGTGCATCTGATCCGAGCCGTTGCTTGGCGAGTCTGCCTTCCAACCTGTCTCTGCTCCGCTGTCCACGTTCACCCTGGCTAGCTCAGACGCTTCATGCATCCTCATCCTCACACTTGAGCCATGGCGACACTTGGTTCGGCTGATCCACGCTGCTCCTCCTCCTCCTCCCCCTCTCACCCCCTGGCCGACCGCTCTTCCAGCATGTCCACCAGCTCACGTCAGATGTTTTAACCTCATCCCCACTAAGTCCCGTCGTAATGCTGACGGGATGCTGGACGGAATGCTGAATCCTCCTGCCCCCTCCTTCCTGCCCTCTTACATCCGCCTCCGTCTCCTCCGTCTCCTCCGTCTCCTCCGTCTCCTCCGTCTCCTCCGTCTCCTCCGTCTCCTCCGTCTCCTCCGTCTCCTCCGTCTCCTCCGTCTCCTCCGTCTCCTCCGTCTCCTCCGTCTCCTCCGTCTCCTCCGTCTCCTCCGTCTCCTCCGTCTCCTCCGTCTCCTCCGTCTCCTCCGTCTCCTCCGTCTCCTCCGTCTCCTCCGTCTCCTCCGTCTCCTCCGTCTCCTCCGTCTCCTCCCTCTTGTCCCTCTTGTCCCTCTTGTCCCTCTCGTCCCTCTCCTTGTTCTCCTGAGCTTCTTCGATTCCCTTCCTCTGTTGTCTGCTTTACCCCCACGACTTCGACTCGTCCTCCATGTTGTTGTGTCCCACATGACCACATTTCTCATCCCCTGCATTTCCTCCCTCCTTCCTTGGGTACAAGTAGACATCGTGACCTCTCCCAGCATTGCCGCCTCTGTTAGCAGCTTGTTCTCCTGAGCTTCTTCGATTCCCTTCCTCTGTTGTCTGCTTTACCCCCATGACTTCGACTCGTCCTCCATGTTGTTGTATCCCACATGACCACATTTCTCATCCCCTGCATTTCCTCCCTCCTTCCTTGGGTACAAGTAGACATCGTGACCTCTCCCAGCATTGCCGCCTCTGTTAGCAGCTTGTTCTCTCCTCAACTGACTCTCTTCGTGCTCTCAGTGTCTCGACGTCTCTCCGATCAGCATGGAAGGGCCAGGGCGGGAGGCTTCAACGGGGGGCATGCAAGTCCACAGCTGCGACACCATTACAGACCTATCGGACATCAAGTCCAAGGCAAAGTTCTACATGGCGTCCAACAAACCCGTCCTGTTCAAGCAGGGGGCTAACAGTTGGCAGGCATGCAACAAGTGGAACTTTGAGTTCTTCTGCTCGGGGGCGCTAGGGGAGACGATGGTCGAGGTCTCGATGGACGGCAAAGAGCGAGGGCAGAAGGGCAAAATGAGTCTCAGAGACTACGTCTCCTCGTTCCGCTCAGGCGCAGAAGCAGGAGGCAGACAGCCAGCCAACAGCGTGGAGGATACGAAGGAGGAGGAAAGAGGGAGAGAGCAGGAGCAGGAGCAAGCCTCACGGCTCGACTACAAGCCTTACATGCGAGCTTGGTACTTCCAGGAAGATCATCCGGAGCTGCTCCAAGACTTTCCTAATCCTCCTGAGTGCTTTCCCGACAAGTTCAAGGCTCTTGCTACAGAGTTCCAGCCTCCTTTCACTTGGATCTTCATCGGACCTCAAGGCGCCTTTTCTCCCCTCCACCGAGACATCTGGTACACGTGCGCATGGATGGCGCAGTTCCAAGGGAGAAAGCGCTTCCTTTTCGTTCCTCCCAAGGACCTCAAGCTGGTCTATCGCAAGCTCGAGGATAAGGAGGAATACCTGGACCTGCGGGCCCCGGATCTGGAGCGTTTCCCTTCCTACCGACACGCGAACTTCATCGAGGCCGTGCTAGAACCTGGCGACCTGCTGTACATTCCTAGCAGATGGCCGCACTTTGTTGAGTGCCTTACCGACTCAGTCTCTCTGACCAGCAACTTTGCCAACGTCGTTAACTTCAAGCATGTTCTGATCCCTTACACCCGCTGGCTGGAGAAGCGACAGGCCGCCATCCAGCTCATGAAGGGAATCATGAAGATGCAGCTGCGATCCTCGGGGGAAGATGGGGAACAACAAGGATTGTTGTGATGACGGGGGGGAGAGGAGGAGGGGGAGGAGGGGGAGGAGGAGGGGGAGGAGGAAGGCGGAAGGGAGCATGTCTAGACCGTCGCCGTTGGTGGGTAACACACTTTTGAGCTGTCATGCAAACTTGTAGAACTTCAGAGTTTCTTAAGGGGAAAAAGCAGTATTCTAGCAGTATGAAGCAGCTTAATCGATGCAGTGATATTTGCTTGTGGTACGGCAGACAAAACAAGGCTAGATAACGCGATCGAGGAGAACAATACCCAATCTACCTCCAGGTCATGACGTGGCAATAACTATGTCTCCGTATAAAGTGCGAATGTTGTAGAGGATTAATCGATCTTGATGGCAGAGTAGATGGTGCGGATGAAGACGAAACTTGCAAGGAATCCCAGCTGAAAAACCAAGAATGTCAGGCGAAAGAGCAGGACGAGAATAGTCACGTACCGCTCCAGTGATCAAGAAGAAAGCGAATCCAACGATAAACATATAGCAGACATACAAGAAGGCCGCGAGAGCCCGTGCCATCTATCAAGCCCTGTCAGAAATCCAGCTTCATCGCCATACTCAATTTTTACCTGAAGTTTGCTGTAGGCATAATAAATGGAATACAAAAACACATAAAACGAGCAGCTCCCCGAGGTGAAGAAAGATCTCCACCACCAATGATAATCCTCACAGCAGAGCTGCAGCATCAAACAGATCAGGAGAATCAGGTGAATCATCCAACAGCACCTGGAGGTAGCAGAGCACCACTGTAACCTCGCAGCAAGTGAGGAACAAGATACCCAGAACCTTAGCCAACCAAGTGAGTCAACCTACATGATCGCTTGTAAGGCTTACCAAGAGAAGAAACCCGAACAAGTAATAGAACTGGTGAAGCCAGATAGATGACAGCACGTAGAAAACTTCAACAAAGACCGCGCCGAACGGCAAGATACCACCGACAATAATGGTGCACCATGTGCTCACGTAGAAGGGCTGCTCTGGAACTTGGCGGGGGATCTGGTTTGTCCTGACAGGATTCTCGATGGGCTGCTTGCGATATCCAAAGAAGGCTCCAATAAGCACCAGGGAACGGAAATACCCAACCACATCAACAGAAGAGCAAACAAAGTTCCGAATGGAACAGCGCCCGATGACTTCTGACCCCAGATTGCAAGATTCAAGATGAAGAAGATGCAGAAGCTGATGCCAGGAAAGAGCATAGCGGTCCAGAGAGCATTGCTCCTCCACCTGTTTCCCTTGAACATGCGGAAGAATCTTGCCGCAGTGTATCCTCCAAACATCCCCATGAAAACGAAAATGAAGAGCATGGCCTGCATGAGAGCACCACGATTGGCAGGAGAAAGGAATCCAAGGCATGCAAACATGACGAGGAAAACTGTGGAGACAGCCAACTGCACGCCGGTTCCTACCAACACGGAGAGCCACCCGGCCATAACGGGGGCACGGAAAACGTCACCGTGAACAAGCTTCCATCCGGTTTCCTCCTGTCCATCTTCAAGGAGATCATTTCTCTCATACCTCTGGAAATCACGCTTGATCGTGTTGATCATGATCATGGCGACGATACCAGAAAGGAACAAGACAATCATGAAGGAGTTGAGGATGGAGAACCAGTGGACCTGGGCATCATCCGCAGCGTTGAGGTATGTGTCCCAGCGAGTGGACCAGCGGATGGGGGAAGGCTTGAAGATCACATCATAACTCCAGATCACTTCCAGTGGTTTCTTGGACTCGGTGTTGATGGCCAAGGGCTCGTTGTTCACAGTTACCGGCTGGGTGGAGGTGCAAGTATTGAGTTTGCACCTGTGCTCCGAAACCTGGTTGACGCATTCATCCCAATCAACGAGATTGTCATACGTGTGCTTGATGCTGAGAGGCTCCACCTCAAAGCCCACAACGCGTCTCTTGGAAGAGCCATGGTAGTCATTGTAGAGGATGGTGAAACGGAGATGGTTGAACAGGTAAATCTGGGGGGACTTGAGCTTTCCTCCCTTGCCGTCTTCTTCCTGGACATGACCGATAGGATACCCTACTTCATACATTTTTGTCGTGGTCTTGTCCTCATTCTGCGAGAATAGAGCCATCGCCACGGGCAAATTGTCCAAGAGGAGATTCACACGGTAATCTTCCTCGATCATCAAGGCAAAGGCTTTCTGCTCCTGAGCATCATAGACAGATCTGCAGAGAATTTTGCAGGTCTGATCGTTGCCCATCTTGAAGTTGTAGGGAGTCTCATAGATACGAGATCCACGCAGGACCTCACCGAGGTTCAAGGCATCTTGAACCTTGAGGTTTACTCCCTTATGGCAGAATGGCAGGACATAGTATTCGTAGGGAAGCTGGGTCTTGACAGACGTGAGAGCCTCCACCTTCACTTTCATGGCATCGCCGATGTCATAGTCAGTAGGTGCAACACCAGGAAGGTAGAAGGCTGCTGCTGCGTTGAACAAGAAGACAGTAACTACACAAAACAGCATGCCTTCCCGTATGCTGAAAGATCTTCCCGACATGATCCGTAAAGACCTGTACAACAATGTGTGAATAATATCGCAAAGCTCAACTGCTGCCAAAAAGGTTCAAATTTTCATGCAGCGCAGCTTTGCAAAGATCAGTTTTTGCTGTGCAAAACATGAATCTCCCTGGAAACTGCAACCGATCTTTCCGTGTTCCTCACTTCCTATAGATTCCTCCGCCACTGGATCATACTAAGTCCTACCATTGTCATCTACAGCGCTTGTTGCAAGTATCAGAACTTCCTATGGGTAACTTATGCATGCAAGGGGAGGATCGCAAGTAGAAAGCATACTACACGACGGCGCCAAATCTGCTGACAAAACCCACAGATCGCAATGAAAATTAGGTGCACTTTAAATAAAAATCAGATGAATGTTAGATACGTCATTATCAAATCATTTTGCTTAAGGACACTATGAGAAGAAAATGGATTTTTGACGCACCATACAAGAATTTCGTGCTGGTGCGGGAGTTTGGGTACCATTAGTTGGATGGTCAGAGATGGAGGTGCATGGAGTATCACAGGGAGGAAAAAGAATCTCAGCAAAGATCAGAAGAATGATAATGAGCATGAATGAACGTCCATCGCGCCATTAGCGGCTCCCCCCACTCCAACTGAGGGGCCCATGGCGGGAGACGCCGACGCGGCAGCCCCCACCACCTGCAGGGCGGTGGGACTTAGGGGGTAGGGGTGGTAGCTGTTGGGGTAGTTTGCTGCCTATCAACCCTACAAAGTCACTCTGGGGTGCTCATAAAAGGGGGTGGAGGGGTACGCATGATAAGGGTAAATAGGCAGCAGGGTGATACTATCCAACGAGATACAAAGTAAGGTATAGGGATAGCGATATTTATATAATAGCAAACATAGAAAATCATCAGTCTACGTATATCTCCTATTGACTCAATCTTGTGATTTTTTGTAGAATCTAGGGGTCATCCAGGTTCTTGGGGGGTGGGCAGGACCCGTGATCGCCTGCTGGGGTGTGCATTATCCAGGTGGGGTGGGTGGGTACCTAGATCGGTGGTAGGGTAGTCCTGCACGGAGAATGGTGCGTTGTCTGCAGTAGGGTAGATGGAGGGATACCCTGATTTACTTATTGGTCTAATTGAATAATCTTTATGCTATGCCCCCATAGACAGAAAAGTCTTTTAGTCACCATGGGGAAACTTGGAGACGATGATAACTGGGGTAGAAGGCTGTAGAACGGGGTCCATCTCGTGAAGATGAACAAGTACCCATGGATATTCCAGGATTTGAATATCATAACAACGGGTGTAAGTTAGAAATTATGAAAAGATAGGGGTAGAAGCAGCGAGGGGGTGGGTTGGGGGTGTACGGGAGTTAAGGTGGATTAGGTTTTGGGAATTGCCTAATAAAAGGTGACCGGGGCCGGCCCGGCCGGTTCTGGGCCCCGCGCCAGTCCGGCCGTCACTCCCGGACGGAAGTTTACTCAAACGGTTAAGTTAAAATCCGAGTACGAGGCCCTGAGCGAGACTAGTAGGAGCTCGGAGCCTCGGAGGCCGAGCCTCGGAGCGCGGCAGCTCCGAGTCCCTGAGCGCGGCAGCTCCGAGTCCCTGAGCCGCCGGCGGCGCGGCGCCGCCGGCGGCGCGGCGCCGCCGGCGGCGCGAGCGCTCACAGAGTCAGTACGCCGCGGGCCGGTCTGTCACTGTCACACGATCGGACAGAATGAGGGTGACGGCGTACCAGTACGCGGCCCACCGTCACACTGATGCCAAGTCGGACCGTACCGTCGCGCCTCTTGCCACTGCTTGAAGTCACTGAGTTGCCTCCAACGGTCCTGGCATCATAGTATCATGACCGTGACTCTCCGAGGCTCACGGTGCCACGGTGGCTCCTCTGGCACTGACTGGCCGGTCGGACCCGCGGCGCCGCGGTACGTCCGATCCGAGCAGTACCGTACGGTATGGTACGGTCTCGACGGCCGCGCGGCCCTGGAGCTCATCAGTATAAACCCGGGCAGTCCGATCGGACGATCCGAAGCGGCGGTCACGGGTTGCAGGCGGGGTCTTCAAGGCTCAGTTCGGGCCCGGTGCCCGTTGACTTCGTCACTGAGTCACCGTTACTAAGCCCGAGTGAACTAATAGGCTAGTACGGTAGTACGAGGTAAGTTTGATAGATAAACTTCAGAGTCTTCAGAGTCTAGAGTCTAGAGTCTAACTGCCGAGTTCAGAGTCTATAAGTCTACCGGGCAGCGAAGCTCTCGGACGCCGCCGTTCCTTCAAGCGGCTGAGCGTCCGCATCCAGCCGCTCCCGGGGTGGTAGTCAGTCCGGGACTCAGTCCTGCCCAGCAAAGCTGGCCGATCATCGGACCGTGGCACGACGGTGCCCGGCCGACGCCGTGTCCAGGAGCCTAGCTAGGGCCGATGTGATGCATACATCCCCTCCAGGCCGGGCAGTTACATCCCCTCAAGGCAGTTACGTGAGATGCTTGAGTCTTGAATGGAGAGTCGGAAGACACGTAGGAGATGCCGAACAAGTTGCTAAAGTCAAGACATGCGAGAATGAGGCGTCTCCCGAGGCCGCCGACACTGTCAGCCCTTCATTCATGCGGGGTTGAACAATTCTTGAGGAAACCCTGTTCACAAACGTTAGTTTCCTCGATCAGGGATGTGCCCAACGTTAACTCATCCAGTGCGCGGGCGACCAGGCGATTGGTCATGGCCGAGTACCTCTGGATAAAGCTAGACATCGATTCCTTGGGTCCGTGCTTCATGTCCCGAAGAGATGGCATCAGCTTCATCAGAAAGTCCGGTGACAACCATTGTTATGCTTCCAATAACATCCGTTCAGTCTTCTTGCTCTTGCGCGCTCCTATGCGCATCCAAGCCCGCGGAGCTGACGGTCTCCGAGTCCTGCGGTTCCATCTGGTCGCGTGATCAAAGAGTGCGCTGCTTGACTGCCTTGGAACAGAATGTCTCGGCTCCTTCCAATTGCCTCTTCCTCCAACTCCTCTGCCCTTGCAGGCCGAGCTCCTCCTGCTGACACCGACTACTCCAACTTTTTCCTGTGGTGCTGCCGTTGCTCGCGAGACTAAACCGTGACAGCAACGTCTCCCTAAGAGAGCATCTGGCCTCTGAGAAGTCAGGCCGGGGTATTCATCGTGTGTACCTTTGTGCGCATTGCTTTCAAAGTCAGGACGTGAATCTCCTGTTCCTGTCTGACCCTCCACACACAAGAAGAGAAGCAGAGAAAGAGAGTTTTACCAGCACACACTCACACAACACTACAACTGCCTGACCTTGCCTAGAACCAAGACGTCCTCGGACAGGGTGGGACAGCAGAGGCCTTGCCGCGGGGAGGAGTTTAAAATCTCGCAGTGTTTAAAACTTTGAAAGCTCCAACAAGTACAACAGGGAACAATGCATACAACATGCTACATACTTCTTCCCTGGCCAACATCACTTCTTCGTCTTATTTCTTTCTTTTGAAGCTGCTTACAGTTTCATTACTTTTCCCTTGTGCCTTGATCTCTTTGAAGATCATTCATTGCTGCAGAATGGTTGAGTATCGATTCCAACCTCCACGATCATCAGCACTTTTCTCTTGACCGCACCAACCTCCGCTTGCTCATGGATGCCTTTTCCGATTTTACTGACCGACCGTGTGCCTGATGCGTCATTCTGAATTGAAAAGGTGCTCCAGCCTTCTCGATTGAGATGCAGTACAAGCCACTCTGTCTTGTAGCTAGCTTTCCTGTGACTGATATATTGTTGAATGACGCTCTCTGTGATTGTCTCTGATAACTCCAGAACCATGAACACATAAACATCGAGGTCCTTACTCAAGAGGCGAGAGATCGCCTTTGAAAACTGTTTTCTACTTAGAGGTGTCTTCCAATTCTTGAACTCCACTCCTCCCTCCAAAGGTTTGTCGCTTGCACAGGTTGGTCCTGTAAAGGCATCGTCCCTGCCCTTTCTGTCCCTGTTTCGGATGTAAAAGCCCATGAACGGCGAAGCTGCACTCTCCTGCTCATCCGATAGCACAGGAGCTAAGTTAGACATGCAGGTCTTCAGGATTTCCACGAAGCTTGCTTTGTTTGCGAGAGAAGCAAGAATCTCATCGA
This sequence comes from Guillardia theta CCMP2712, assembly GCF_000315625.1. Taxonomy (NCBI): domain Eukaryota; class Cryptophyceae; order Pyrenomonadales; family Geminigeraceae; genus Guillardia; species Guillardia theta. The sequence continues at coordinate 367,928 of NW_005434626.1, forward strand.
CACTTCGCTTGTCGTTTTGAATACCGCAGTGAAAAGCGATATTCTTCAGAAGGTCCTGAGGGGGAGACCAGCTGCTGATCATCATGACGACTGCACCAAACGACTTCAACTCGTCTCCACCTGACTTGTACGCATCCACATTAATGGGATTACTCCAAACTGCCTTCTGCTTGTGGATGCCCTGCAAGACCTCGAGCGCTGATCGTCGAGAGAAAGGGAGCCCTCCCCCAGCACAAACAGCCACGGTGATGGGGTCACGCAAGGCGCTAGGAAAACACGAGTTCAGATCGGGGAGACGAGTGCCCTTGATTCTCATTTCCTCATCGTCTTGTTCTTGGGTCAGAACAAGCATAGATTCACTGCTGCCTCGCAGTGGCGGTTTACTCTGCCGCACATTCAGCTGAGCAAACCCTTTGGAGATGTGCAACTGAGAGACAGGGCTGTGCGCGGATATCTGAAACATGCAATAGATAGATTCGTCCATTAGGTTCCTTTTGATCCGCTTCACTTCTTCGAGGACCTTGCTGGAGACCGTTCGCATCAAACTGCATGGAACGGTATCCCCTTCTTTTTTCAAATACTTCAAAAACAGCGAGCAGAGCCATGGATTGACGTTGTCCAGCAGCTCATCGAGCCGTGCCTCTGCAAATACCCTTGTCATCGCTTCTTTGTCCTGGTTCGACGACAGCAGGTATCTAGGAAGCGAGCGATGCGTCAAGCACACCATCATTCGACCTTCATGGCGACTGTGCTCGTAGACAGGCTTTGAGATCCTATCCATATTCATGGCCGCACTATTCGTCCCTAGCATAATGCAGTGAATTCCTGCGGTTGTCAACACCCTCTTGACGAGCATCAGCTTCGCGATCGCTGTGTAGTCCTGCTCATCAGGAATGGTCTCATCCATTAGAACCAGCCGCCGTTCCCATGTCCTAGCTTTCTGCACAGAAACTGGGGCAACTGTAGTCGTCTCATTCCACAAGTAGCCCAGAGCTCCCAGTATGTACCACGTTTGTCGAAAATCTGTGACATCCAAAGCTGACAAACTGACAGATTCAATACTCGAGGTAGGAGGTGCAGACTGCACCAACAAGCGCAGGTCGGTATTGATGGCCAACGCCATGAGATCTGTGATGCTTTCTACGTAAGAGTACATGAGCCGCACCATGTCTGGGTTCGAAGGGCGGAAAAGGAAGTAGATACATTCTTCTGGATGTCGAACAAAGAAATCGGCAGCGCACAGCGACTTCCCACTGCCAGAACAAGCTTCAATCATACATAAGTGAGTGGAAGCTGTAAATTCCATTTCAGTCTCCATCAGTTTGTCGATTGGGTTCATTGCGCTGAAAAGCTGGCTCGCTCTTACCCCTGACGATTCCATTGTGTTTTCACCATCAAGAACAATGATAAGATATCGCCGCAGGGACGACAATATACTGTGCATCTCAACTTTGTTGGCAAGCCGCTGAATAGCTACCGATCAAACGTTCAGAAGTTATTGGGGCTCATGTTCAGACTCACCTGTAAAGAAGTTTCCTGTTTCACCGTACATTCGATGAACGACGCCCTCACAAGCTTGTCTGAGATCTTTCTCGACAGTTGCTACCGAGATTTCTAGACTTGCATCCTCAAGATGGTAGCGAGCGCTTGATATTTTGATCTTGTCTCCTGTGCTTTCAGCCTCCCGAAGCCCTGCCTCTCTGACTTTCTGCTGAGCCCTTGCGATCTTGCTCTCGTCTCCTGTGCTTTCAGCCGGCCTGTTATGCTCACTGTTCTTCTCACCTCCACCATCATTTCCTCCTCGTATCCGAAGACAAGAGCGCTGACAAACCGTGCTCTGCTCGCGATCGAACCGTTGGGGGGGTCCAGGAAGGAAACACAATCCCTGCAGGAACAACACAAGTTCAAGAAGCTTCTATCTAGCATTGAGGTTGATGTCTACCTCTGAGCTCGAAATGATGATTGAGCTCAACCAAAGGAATCCAAGAGGCGATACGAGCGACATGGAACCCACGACGCACTCCCCCTTCTGCTGGTAAAGAGCAAATTTAGGCTTGACGGGAAGGCTTGTTTGACATGAAGGTTACCTGTATTCTATCTGCTGCATCCCCCCCCCCCCATTTACACACATACACCCTCGCTCGCTCTGCTGCTCGCTCTGAATCTGTTTCTGTTGCTCCCTTCCCTACCGTCCCTACCTCCCTTCCCCCCTCCCTTCCCCCCTCCCTCCCTCCTCCCTTCCCCCCTCCTTTCCCCCCTCCCTTCCCCCCTCCCCCGACACTTTATGGTGAGTCTCAGCAGTATTGTACCCAGCATTGTACCGGGATTTGTAGGATTCGAAGTAGGTTCAATACTTTTCCTGTACAGCTAATGGGATCTAGGTAGGATTCAATGTGTTACACATTTTTTTTCTGTCAAGTTTATAGTTCAAACTATAAATTGGACTGAGCGAAAATTCATGTTTTAAAACTAAAATCTTTTTGACTATATTTGCTGACATTTTACTCAAAATTAAGCCTCTAATAATAAGAATAGCTAGTTTGGGAATTGAATCTATGTACTGATCCTTGTTCCCCTGCTTGTCGTGCCTGCTGTCGCTTGCGTGGTTGGAGTAGCGGTTTTCGCTGCCTCCTCCGTTTTTCAGTGTTTCATTGAGGCGGTCTTGTTTGATTTATCCTCGTCCTCCTTTGTTTGCTCCGGTTTGCTTTTCTTTTTCAGTCCATAAAAAACTAATTGAATCACCACGGTGTTCATGTATGTTTCATAGTGATCCAGCCGAGACGTTTTTGCTGACACTCGTGCCATATCGTTTGATTCTTCTGTTATGCCTTGTCTCCAGTTTTCTAACTTGGCGTTATTCTGAGTAATATGAAACTCGTGATAGTACTCCCTTCGCGTATATCGGTACTGTTTTGGTTTTTCTTGACCATGTATTTGCTTGATACCGCATATCAGTACATTGCGACCAGGATCGATTGCAATAATTCGTCTTGAAGAAACAAGGTTGGATGCAATGGCGTTACTGCTCGGCCAAACAAGGCTTCCAGGTTCATATTCGATTCCTCTTCAAGCTTCTTCTTCTTCTCGTCCTTATTCATCATAAAGAAGAAAAGGAGTCCTGCCACTGATACTACAAGGAAGGCTTTAAAGACCGTCATCTCCGTATCCCTTAGACTCTGAAGGATGACAAATTTCCCATCCAATGGATCAAAGACGACCTGTACGTCGTCATAGACATCCGCATTGGTGACCCTCCTCCTGTGGAAGTTTCCCATCACGGCGAGCATGATGACCAAAACAATGTCATCATCATTCACTATGCTTGAGTTCGGAAAGGTGGACGTCTACACATATGGCCGATTACAGTGTGCAGAAGCAATGCCAGCATACCCCGACTCGTGTGCTCATAAACGGATCGGGACAGGCAGTACACTTGTGCGTGACGTGGCAGCGGAGGCATAGTACCCCAGTTGGCAAGGGGTGCACACGCTGTTTACACCGTGACACGGATACCGTACCCTCGAACCCATCATCGCAGAAGCAGTCTGCAACCGATGTACTCCCCGCTCAGTGCGCTGGTGGAATTTCCAGGACAGGCATAGCATGCCGGGAACAGGTTGCAGCGCTGCTCACGATAAGTCCCCGCGGGACAGATACTGCAGAAGTACTGCCCCTCTCCCCTCCCTCTACCCATCAACCCCTTCCAACTCCTGCCATGAGCTCCCTCTTTCCTTCAAGGCTTCCCCCTCATGGACTTCCTCCCGTACGGCCTCGACTCCGCCGCTGACCCCGCCTTCGTGTCCCTCCCCTTCCCCCCTGCCAGCCTCTACTCCAAATGCAGCTCCTCGACCTCTCCCGAATGCTCTCGTCGTCGCACACGACGATTACACTTCCTATCTCCCACCTCCTACCTTGCCCTGCTCGCGGGCCTTTCCCGACGATCTGAGGGCCCTCGGGGCCCTCCGACGAGGACGATGAATCCGATCCCGGCTTCCTCGACCTCCTGCGGCAGGAGGGAGGAGGGTGAAGAACCGGGGGAAGATCCTGAAGAGGATCAGGGACCGAGGCCTGATTGCAGGAAGATGTCCGGTTGAGAGCTGTAGGCAGGATTTTGAGTTGTCACACGAGTATAAGGATCTTGGAGACTGAGCCTTCTGTTCATCGCCTGTGCGTTTGAACAGCGCTCAAATTCTCCGAACAGCAGCACTCACTGATGCAGTGCGGTCACAGTGGCAGCATCAATCATCCGCCGCCGGCCCCAAAGCCCCCGTGTGATTGTCCCATCTCAGCTGCCCGCGGCCAGAAGCCTTTGTCACAGTGTTGTGGCTTCACAGAGTCAAGGCTTCCGGCGCCCAGCGGCCCGGGCCGGGACAGCCGGGTGCCGGGCTGCCGCGCGCGGCAGTGCCCGGTGCCATATGCCATGATACTCCACGGTATCCGCCTCGGCCCTGCGCGGCGGAGCCTGAGCCTCGCCGAGCCTGCCGGACTGTCGGTCCCGGGCCGGGCGCGGCGAGACCCGGTGACCCGGCGGCCCGCCGGGCCGGGCGGTGCGGCCCGGCCCCGGCGCCGGTGCGGCGAGCCGCCTCCCGGCGAGAGGAGTCCGACGGGCCCGAGTGCCAGTGCGACGGTCCGACCGTCCCGACGATAGCCAGTACGGTACGGTCCTTTCAACCGTTGAACTGACGGCCCTGTGAACGGCGCCGCCGCCGGTCGAGGCCCGGGCGTTGGAGCGCCCGGCCCGGCGCCCGACCGGCGGCCGGGCCCGGCCGGAACTCCTCGGAGCCTCGGAGTGCCGAGGCCACTGGCAGTGGCCTGACATCTTTTGGAGAGCCTCGGAGGAGCCCTAAAAAAAACATTATGAGACATAAATATATTATATATATCAATCTTCTTTCACCCCTAGTAAACAAGTAGATAATGTTGGAAAAGAGAGGGGTGGGGTGAGCAGGGGTCGGATGGGCTGCCACCCGTTGCTGGTCGATCAGTATGGTATAGAATACTTTTTATTCATCATCCCGAGAAGACTCTTTTTCAACCAGCAATTAAACCGAATTAATAACTCTTTCGTAGTTTCATCTACGACCTACAAACATCTTTACAGCCTGTGATCGCAACTCACCATAGTACCCCTATGTTATATTTGATAAATAGGGGTGTGTTTCATTCTGCATTTAATATGTTGTTTTATATTTATAAAAGATATTGAATACCCACCCTTGGGATTAGCACCCCTTTCATCTCCTCCACCCACCCCAACCCATTCCTGTACCCCCGGCAGTCATTTAGCACCCTACCGCCCAGATACAAATCGAGCTCGACAGACTACCCAGGTCGTTTCACCCCACCACCCCTAGTCCGTCCCAGTCTCAACAAAAGTCGCAGGGTGACTACAACCCACCAATTTCAGCCATGACGCTTCATATACCAGGGTATACCTCTTACCTCAATTAAAGTCCAATTGACCTCCAATTCATTTTCCATATGCTATCATATCTCACTTTCTACAAATTAAACCCGCCTACCCCACCATACTGAATATCGCCTTCCGCACCCTAGGGTTACAGACCGTAACACAACCCATTGCCATGCAACATCTTGACTACCCACCGGGCATGTCCTATGAAAGTACCCACCCTTTTCACCAAGAGTACCCCACCGAAACCTCCGAATTCAGGACCCCCACCTCCCGGAGAGAACATTTTATCCCACACTTCCGGTATGACCAGGGATAAGTTGCCTACCCCTACCCTCAATATTTTGTATACACCCTGCTTTTCTGATCTCCAGTTACAGAAAAGTACCCCTAGTATTCTGTGAGTACCCCCTAGTCTGATCACCCCACCCCCTCAAATTCGATGCTTCCCGCCATCTGTCTCCCGCCCCCAATCCACGCCATCTCATCAGACTCGCTCGTCTCCTGCCCGCTGCTCCGCTACCTCCTCCTCTTCCTTCACTTCCATCCATACAAGATCTCCTGCTCTCTCCCTCTCCCCTCTGTTGGTCCCTTTCTCCCTCTCATCTCATCATTCAGCTCTCAGGCTCGTCCTGCTACGCCTGCGGAAGTGAGTAGGGAGCGTGGCGACGGCAGGGACGCAACAGGGTTACCCAGAGGACGATGAAGTAGACTTGCTCTCTGCAATTCTTTAACTGCTCTAGATCATTAAGAAAGTCGCCGTGTGGACACAGAAAGCATGTCGTTGAGATTTCTAGTCGTGTTTCTTGTGCTCGTCTTGGGGGGATGCTGGTCGGAAGCCGATGACCGGATCACGTGGATCGATGTCGGAAGGAAGGGAAACTGGAGCGACGAGACTTCTTGGAACACCATGAGGGTGCCTTCAATGCAAGATGCCGTGAGGATCCGCTCAGGCTTCGTCTACATCGACCGAGACCATGCCGTCACCTCCCTGGAGGTTGCAGGCGAGCAGGACAAGCCAGTGCACTTGGAAGTACCCTCAGCAGGGAAGCTGCTCGTGGACGGATCTTTGCGTTTTGAAAATGTGAATCTGGTCATCGACGGGACGGTGGAGGTAACGGGTGATGTGGATATCGGCACTGGGACAGAGATCAGTGGTGAGTCAAATCAGTTTTCAGCCTTTTGATTCGTTTGACATGATGTTGCAGGCAATGGGCTCTTTGTTGTGCACGGGAAGTTTGACACAGGAGATCTTCTCAAGCTGTTCAACTCCGGCGTGCAGATCAAGGTGCAACCTGGCAGACTGTTGTGGGCGCAAAGGCTATGGTTCGGGCACGCAGCGCATCTGATCATCTAGTGATGGTCATGATTTTTCTTTAGCTGTTTTTGTGTGAAAGCCCTGTGGGAGCATTCTTTTGTTGTTGTTTGGAAGTGTAATTTTAGTGATTCGGTAAACAAGCTCTGGAAAATGGCGTCAACTTTGGTCCAATCTTGTCCCAAAGATTTGTTTGGGAGAAAGATTGAGGTAGAGAGGTCTTCGGTATAAAGATGATGACACCGTAGAGAGCTTGGTACATACTTCCCATCACGGCTCAACGAAGTGCTCCTTTACGAGACGAGATCAGTTCTGTCATCACTTGCCAGCAGCATTCTGACCAACACAGTCAGCTGGAAAAAGAAGGGTAGGACAAGGCAAACCTGATCCGTGATGTTGCAGCAAGAGTTGGTCAGACACTGGTTGTCATCACACACTGCACAGGAAAATGAGTTGAGGGATTTGCGACAAGAATACTAGTCAACCGAGGTCAGCGCAGTTGGAAAGATTCTTGGACAGATGCTCAACCCTGAAACAAACATCACTTTCATTCCCATCACAAGTGCCAGTGACATGTCACCTTGCACAACCCGAGGAGGAGGGAAGGTGCGAGCAATCGGCTGCACTCTCGCACATGGAGATGATTTCGGTCTGGATAGTACTCGAGTGGATGTTGTTACTTGGATAACACGTCAGAGCCCCGCCGTAAGAGCCCAGCACAAGCTCACCTGTGAAGCAGCTGCTTGATTCTGTCAACAGTCGCCGTCACCTCATGGGTGGATGTCGTTTGCATCACGACGTGGACGGTGCAGAGAGCAGTGCTCTGCCAGCAACGCTCAATGCCTGGACAAGCTTGTCTCCCCCCCCCTCCTCCACACACACACACACACAACATCCTCCCTCCTGTCCATCCCCCCCCCTTTCCTCCGTCCCCCGCCCTCCTCCTTTCCGTCCTCTCCTTCATATCATCCCATCCTCCTCTTTCGCTTCCATCTCTCTTCTAGTCACCTGATTGAGCCGCCAGATGTGAAGCTCATGGACCTCGAGGACGCCCTCAACGCGTGAGAGAGATTCCTGCAACAGCGATGAGGCAGAGGAGGCGACCAGAAGACGCAAGTACATGCAGCGAGTCCACGTCTTGAATCTCCTCGCTTATGAGGGAAGGTGCCTGAAGCGAGTGTCATCAGCAACGACATGTCCACGACTCGATCCGTTGGCTCACCGTCTCCATGAGGATCAAGGCCGTATCTTTCACCAGCGGGATGGTTTGGACCAATATGATCGCCACCATTACCTGCAATGCCGGTATGAGGAGGAGGATCTAGAAGAGAGACGGGTCGACCAAGCTCGTGATCGGGTCTGCCATGAATCTGTAATCTCCCCATGATTTGGCATACTGCAGACAACTGGTCAGGAGCACGAAAACTGCCGAACACAGACTTACTTTGATCAAACTTGCGTTCAGGATGACAATCGCTGAGCCCAGCGCGTCTCCCATGACATGCAGGTACATGCTCCACTCGTTCATGTTCTGAAGGTTGTGTCACACCCTCCTCCACACTTTTCTTCCTCCTCATAACCGAATGGCCTTCGTGCGCATGTCCTTCACCAGAATTCGCATCTGAAGAATGATGATCGTGGTTGACAGAGTCTGCAGAAGAGGAGCAAGAAATAAGACATGATCTTGCGTTGAATATCATCACCATCTGAGTCAGAACTGCCATGGGCATGCATGTGGACATCGCCTTGAAGAATCTTTTCAGCTCCTGCCAACCTCCCCTCACTCTTCACCGCTGCCATGCGAGTGTCCATGAACTTTGCTCGACTTGTTGCCATGACTGTGCCCATGGCTATGAACGTGGTTGTGTCCTCCTCCTCCTGCACATTAAGCCATCATTCTTCCACCTGAAGCCTCGGCAAATCGAGGAGTTTACCGCCATGGCTGTGGCCGTGGCCTCCAAACACGCACATTCCCAGCAAATTGATCAACAAGCCGACAGTTCCAACAACGATGATCTGACGGAGCGGAGCACAGCAGTGAGCTCAATCAAGACGATCTGACTATCACTTACTTGATCCGCATTGTTTTCAAGATCTTCTGAATTTTCTCTTCCTGCAATCTAGCAATCAGAGGCATCTACCCCTTCTCCTCCAGCATCACCTAATCCAAACAATTTCTCAATGGCCTCAAGCGAAATTGTAAAGCAGACAGCCAAGAGGAAGCATCCGTTTGCTAGCGCCCCTGCCAGAGGTATATGGTGAGGAGAAAGACAGGTATCCGCAACACGTGCAGCATGACGAGATTGAACGTGTCTAACCAACAATCTCTGCTCGCTTCCATCCAAAAGACATGTCGTTGGTTCTCGACCTAGGGAATTCATTACAAAAACAAGGAGAGTGGAAACAGATCACCTTGTTGAGACTTTCGCGACCCAATACCCACACAAGATGGCAACAACATCAGTGAGCATGTGAAAAGCGTCGGCAAGCAAGGCAAGAGATCCACTCAGGACCCCAAAAACCTTGCGTGGAGAAAGTTAGCCGCACTCAATAGCACATGCAGCACAGTACCATCTCAGCTACGAGATAACAGGTCGACAGCACCAACATCGTCAGGAACTTCCTCGATGACTTCTCAGAGGCCTGCATCGGATGATCACATACAATGCATTGGAACATCTCCTCTCTACCATCTTGAGCTTCCAGGTTGAACCCAGATCGTTCTCAAGATCTCTTCTCCTCTTTGGGTTGAGCACTGAAAGAGAGTCAGCAATCTTACATTGACTGAGCAATGCATACCGAGAGCTACTTCGGGCGCATTGACCATGCCGTCCTGGTCCACACAATGCACCTCGTCGCCCAAGGCTCGCGACATGGCACCAGAGTGTGCATGGCCATGGCTGTGGCTGTGCTCTTGGCTGTGGCCGTGCTCTTGGCTGTGGCCGTGCTCATGGCTGTGGCCGTGCTCGTGGCTGTGGCCGTGCTCGTGGCTGTGGCCGTGCTCGTGGCCAACTCCTCCACGCGATTCGCCTCCACCATGCTCCTGAGATGTAGGCTGCTCTGTCTCTGCGAAGCTCACAATAAGATTTCCAAGTGGAGGTGTAGCTTTGGGAGATTAGGACCTTGATCTCGGTTTTTAGGTAAAAGCTGCTCCTTCATGCCCTGTCGTCCTCGTGGTTTCGGCATTTCTCTGTTGGGTGAAAGCAAAAGCAATCAATCAACATTTCGTGCAATTTGTAGCTGATAAGCATCATCACGGGTTGAATTCGCAAACACAAGAATCTATCATATGTCTAGGCACTATAATGTCTTGCATGTTACTAATACTCTTGATCCTCATTGTATCCACACAAAACGCTTGTTATCTTCGGGCAAGCTACACGCATCAGTTCGACTTGTCAAGATCAAGATGGCAAATCATCAAAGTTTCCATCTATTCCCTTCTAGATTGCATCAATCTTGTCGTCTCTTTCTTTCCTTCTCTTGGCTCATCTGCATCCCCTTCTCCTCGTTCTCCCTCCCACACCATCGCCGCTGCATTCCTCTAGCCGGATCGCTCTGAGGCGGATCTTCAACGTGACGGGTAGGGGTCCTTTCTATGGAATATCATGGGTAGGGTACATTCAGTAGGGGTAGTGTATACGCTCATTCAGTAGAGGAAGGTAGGGGTTGTGAAAGAATGTTGGGGTTGTCAGAGAATTGGGGGGTGGGGGTAATATTTTTGCCGAATAGATCAGGGGGTAGGGTAGTAGATGATTTTCCAGGGGTCAAATAGGGGGAAAGTGGGGTAGTAGACCATGTTCAGAGTTTGTGAGTGAGGAATAAGGGGGTGGGCTGGAGTAATGTTGAAAAAATTTATTAGTTGGGGGTGAGACAAAAATGAGGGGTTCTGGGATTGATGTATAAACTGATAGGGTACTAAGTCGGTATTTATCAGGGGTACTCAGAGTTGTCTCAGGGGTTCAGAGAGGATTTCAGGGGGTGGGGTGATCCATGCGACCCACCCCTCTTCAGTCGGCCGCTGTGTTACCCTCAGTGCAGCTCAGTTGCCGCTGCCCGGCCCGGCCCGGCCCGGCACCGGTTTCTGGGTCATAGCGGGGATGAGGGAGAATTTTGTCTCTGACATCATCCCAGCAGGAGCTTGCTGTTCTAATCTCCTCTCCCTCCTTCTCCTCTCCCTCCTTCTCGTCTCCCTCCTTCTCGTCTCCCTCCTTCTCGTCTCCCTCCTTCTCGTCTCCCTCCGTCTCCTCTCCCTCCGTCTCCTCTCCCTCCGTCTCCTCTCGTCTCCCTCCGTCTCCTCTCCCTCCGTCTCCTCTCCTCTCCCTCCCTCCTCCTTTTCTTCCAGCACAATCCTTGTTTTCCCTTCCATGTCCCTCCTTTTTGACCAAAAATGCCCTTATCAACTTGATCCTCATCATAAATTCTCCAACAACCTCCCCATATCGGCCTTGGATGTTATCCCATCAAACATTCCAACAATCTACAATGACTTCCTCGACATCAAGCCTTTGAGCGGGAGAATCCTTTGGATCCTTTCGAAGCACAACCCATCTTGGAGGAGTCAGTGAACCGGCGGTTGACTTGCTCATGCAGGATGTCATGGTTGTTTGGAGGCGAGCAAGTCGACTTGACTGCGGCAGAGCGTGCCATCTCCCAGCTCTCCAAGGACAAGGAAGCAGAGGAGGATCGAGTCGCACAGCTGAGAGAGGCGCTGAAACAAAAGAAGTCAGTGAACTCCTTGCACGCAGCCATGGCACCCATAACCTTACTTGCATTCTTGTGTCCTCTTTCCCTCCTCCTTCGATCTCTCTTTCCCTCCTCCCTCCCGTACACCATTGTTCACGAGAGCTCTCCTCTCCTCTCCTCTCCTCCTCCTCTCCTCTCCTCTCCTCTCCTCTCCTCCTCTTCTCCTCTCCTCTCCTCTCCTCTCCTCTCCTCCTCTTCTCCTCTCCTCCCCCCCTTCCCATCTTCGCCCCCCTCCTCTCAACCTTGAATCCCTCAATTGTTCGTTCCAACACCCCATCTGACCAACGCTGTAGGGAAGAAATCCTGCAACACGAGAGGGAGGTTGAAAATGCTGATTTTGAGGAGAAAACGTGAGTGCGTGTGGATTGTTGTGTTCCCGCTCACAGCAGAGTAGGGCGATGCAAACGCTGAAGGAAGCCGAAGCTCTTTACAAGGCCAAGGAGAGGGAATTGAGCGTTGTGCTCAAGAGGTTCGAACGAGCCTGTGCCGTGATGAAGATAAAGGTTCCTTGCTACATGATTTCTCGAGTGGTGACTTGGTTGTTACTTGGTATCAGGATCAAGCTCAGCGGCTCTCGGAAGTGATGGAGTCTGTTCACGACAACGTTCTCCCTCTCCCCCTTGTTCTGGCCGGACCAGCAGGAGTGGTCTGTGGTTGAGTCTCACCTTGATTGAATTGGGTGACTCGGCTCGAGCAGGGGAAAGCAACTCTCATCGCGAAGCTGTTTGACGAGTTCCCTGAGCGCATGGCGATCCCTGTCAGTCACACCTCAAGGGCTCCGCAGGAGGAGGAGAAGGACGGTGTTCAGTTCTGGTTCTCAGGTGAAAGCTCTGCTCTGCTCTGCTCTGCTCTGCTCTGCTCTGCTCTGCTCTGCTCTGCTCTGCTCTGCTCTGCTCTGCTCTGCTCTGCTCTGCTCTGCTCTGCTCTGCTCTGCTCTGCTCTGCTCTGCTCTGCTCCATGATTGCCGTTACTGACGCGAAGGCTGTCAGACCGTGAGCGAATGGAGAGGCAAGCGAAAGACGGCTTCTTCCTGGAGATCGTGGAGGTCGACGGGGATCTCTACGGCACTTCTGTCGATGCTGTCAACATGATCAGGAATGCTGGGAAAGTTGCTGTCATCCACCTGGACCTTGCAGGAGTCCAGCAGCTCAAGTCTTCAGGTGCTGTCAGATCTCGAGCCGCGCAAACTTGACGCTCCTCAGGCTACAAGTGTAAGATAGTGTGGATAACCCCACCCTCCCTCCAAGTGCTCTCCGATCGGCTGAAGGCTTCAGGGGTGGAGGAGACGGAAATTCGTGACTCGCTGAAGCAGGCAAAGGTCCCCTTCCTCCTCGTTTCTGCTCTGAGTCTCCGTAGGCTGCCGAGGATTTGGATGAGGCAGAGAAGTGTGGGAGCTCCCTGTTCGACGGCTTTCTCGTCAATGACAAATTGGAGGATACCTATAGCGCGCTGCGGGTAATGCTTCGCTGTTCCTTTGCTGCTCGTTCACGGGGCATGCAGCAAGTCTTCACGAGCGTAGCAAACATGCAGAACTTTGCGGAGGACATGTCTAAGGCTGAAGTGAAGCGAGCACCTCCTCCGGCTCTGAGGGTCTGAAAGTTTCAATTTTTGAAGGAGTCTGACTGATTTGGAACAGGCGAAAGAGAATGGTTCTCGTGCTTGTCTTGCTGCTAGTGGAATCGTGAACTCACAATATTGAGCAGGTGACGACGGATCATCATCGTTGCTCTCCATGAAGGTGAAGTTCAATGTTCACATGGCTGATCTTGACCTGTTACAGCTACAAGACATCCTTCAGAGCCCCGGGCTCATCAACAAGGTAGTGGAAGAAGCGAGAACTCACGCACTTTGACGCTCATTGCAGTTGCGCGATCATCTCTCAGAGTTTGGAGGCTCAGGACCCAACCCGATCCCCCGCCTCAGATGAGGCAACGATGAGAACAAGCGTGTGAATGAGTGTGAGACAACATTTGAAATCTAGTAGATTCATTTACCGCTGATTCTAAATTCTCCAAGAAATTGCTTACACACCCAAGTAATAAGAACGAGAGCAAAGTTAAAATTTCAGTTTGCGATATCTCCCGTTACGCACGAAACAACAACCCCCGACATCTGCGATGTATGCCGGAGGTTTTCTCGTGGCACCGCACGGACTAGTCCGTTTACTTCCTGCGGTAGAAGTAGTCCCACTGACGACGAGCGCGGCGCCAGTCATCGTACGAGGCCTGAGCGTTGGCGAGGTAGTAGGCGTCCTGAGCCTTCATGTAGTAGAAGCGAGCAGTCTTGTTGAAGTCTGCCGCCTGAGCGTACAACGCAGCCGCGTGCTTTCCGTAGAGTTGCTCAAGCATCGCCTGCCAGTTGATATCAGATCGAGTCGTCATGAAGTTCAGAGTTGTTGTCTTCTACTATTTCTTCTACGAAGATCGCAACACGTAATCCCATTCCATTGCAAGCTAAGCCAAGATATCCACGTCACCATCGTGCGGACCCACCATCTGAAGAATGCATTGGACTAACACAGAGAACATGAATAGCTACAATATCTTGAAGTAGTGATCTTCATACCAGGCATGAAACAGAAAATCATTGAAAAATGCAGGGCAATCCCAATCTAACGAGAAAAATCTTTTCCAAGACCGAAGAGGCACGTGGGATGCACATCATCGAAATCGACACCAAGATATGCCAGTGATATAATATTTGAGACAGCAGAATATTCATGTAAAGATTTCATGTGGTATTACTGTGTTGCACACATTGGATCATGAAACAACCATATTCTGTTTTTCGTGCACTCCTTCACGACACACAACATGGGACGGAGTCTAGAAACATCACAATCCATCCAGCAGCGCAATGACAACAACATTCATGCCTAAGATAACAAGTACTTTGGCATCGGATGAATGTCAAGAAGAACAAGTTCGGTCACAGGGCTTTTATCGCCCTAGACAAGAACGCGGCAATAACATATGCCTTGTTCAAGGAGTCGATACCTACCAAACCATCCTGTCTTGTTGTCTACTTCCCTCTTATGCCAGCACAGCATTCATCTTCTTGTCTAGGATCGTCTCATTCTACTTCTTGCGCTCGCATCATCGCGAGACACCCTTCCTCGCACTCCCTTCTCGCGCCATTCTTCGCGTCTATTCCACCAAGAGCCAACCTGAAGAGTCAGCCTATAAAAATATTTTTCATTTTGTACTGTGAGAAGTGACTCTATTTTTTGATATACAAATTCCGCTTTACTTACAAATTTTGTACGGCTCCAAATTGGTACGGTGGGTAAACTAAAAATCCAAATGGTGTGATCAATTTGCCCTGTGCTGCTGCTATGCCCAAAGTTGAGGCGGACTTCAAGGCTTGAGTTATTCAGGGACTCAGCGGCCGGGCTGCGCCCGGGCCAGCAACTCACTCAGTGACTGACTCAGTGAGTCAGTTCAATCATGGCCGCCCGGCAGGATTTCACCGGTCTTTGTACTAGTTCAATGATAGTCACTACGGAGTACTTCATCATCGGAGTTGCCGCACATTGGAAAGTTCATCCGACACTGTAATCATACCGTGCCATGATAGATGGTCTACATGGCATCATTCATTTCAAACCGTTGAGGCCCCTCAAGCCAACCTCTAAGATCTTGCACTCTACCATCACAAGACACTTGGCCATGTGCAGTCTCGCGCTTGACGCGTCCTCAGGCAGATCGGCCTGCCATCACACCAACTTGCGTCAGCATCGGCTCTTCACAACAGGCACGATCCTTCTCTTACCTTCAGCTTTCTCTTCCTCTCCTCCAAGATGTTGCTTCCAATGTCAAGGTTGTGCGGTTTCAAAACCAATGGTAAATCCTCACAGTACTTCCCCAGCAAGCTCCTCCAGCTCATCTCCTCCTCATCCTCTTCCTCCTCTTCCTCAACATCATCATCCTGCCTTTCTTCCTCTCCCTCATTCGTCGACTCCTTTTTGTCTCTTTCTTTCTCTCCTTCAGTCCTCTCGCGCTCCTTCTCAGGTGCTGGGAGGATCCCCCGATCGTTTAGTTCGTCGAGCGACCGATCAACCAACGCCTGCAAGTCTGTCCCTGCTATCCTCTCCCCAACTTCCAACAGCTGAAGCCCCAACAGTAGGGAGAGCATCTGAGCATCGTCGTCAGAGAAACGTTGCCCAAGGAGCTGAAGCAGCTCGTTGCAAGTCTGACACAAGTCCAACCATCGCTCTCTGCCCAGCGACAGGACATGTACCGCAAGTAGAAGCTCCTCCAGCCCTCTTGCTACCTCCTTCTTCCGCTTCTTCCCATCATACTCCACGGACAGCTGAATGGTGAACACATCCTCCAGTCCGTCCCAGGGTGAGGAAGCGATCACTGACCACTGGTCGAGCATCCGAAACTTCTCCTCCAGCAGCACATGGCCTACAAAAGATTCAAACAGCAACCTCAGCCTCCTGTCCATCACCTTGCAGGTGCTTCCGGATCAGCTCGCAGTCCACTGAGACCGTGTCCTCTTCGCAAGGGATCGGGTCGACCTTCTTGCTCATCGGCTGCTTCACAAAGCCATACCTGAGAACCTGCGTCACCAGCAGCATGCGGGGTAATGGTAGTGCAGGTCTCAACTACCGGTAGATGAGGTCAGCAACCCCTAGATCCCCGTAAGACTGATAGATCTCCTTTCCTGGCCGGATGGACTTGACGGCCGTGCCCACCACCTGCTTTCCCTTCTGCCGAAACTCCACGTCAGGCTCGTCGTCGTGGTTTCCCATGTCCACGAACGAGACCTGCTGCTGCGATCAGAGCGTGTCCGACATCGACCACGTTACCGCACCATGGACACGCCGAACCAGGGGTTGGCGTGGCTGATGGAAGTAGCACATGCATGGAGATAGGTGTCAAAAGTCCATCCTTCTCCCAGCGGCTCCACGGCCTCTTGGTACTCTCTTCTCATCCTCCCCAACTTCCTTCGGCTCACAAGCTCCAGCTCCGTCCCCTCAAGCCACTGCTGCTCATCCTCCTTCCATGCCCAGCACACATCAACCGAGAGGGGTAGAGTACGGATCTTGTCGTAGTACTTCGAGCTGGGCCCCAGCCTTCTCTCTCGCATCAAGGCTAGTGCGAGGTGCACTTGGGAATCGGTCTCAATATCCGTTGCAAATCCCTCCTCTCCGCAGAAGCAAGCATCCTTTGGAACTTTACAGATAACAGTGCCGCTGCTGATCTTCTTCTCCCTGCTCATCATCCCCCAACCATCTCTCAAGTAGGTTGGAACATCCTCGTTGTCGGAGATCTTCCTCCCCGGGTATCGGATCTCCACCAGATCTTTGTTCCACCATGCTCCCGTTGAATCCAGCCATTCACTGAATCTGTCTCTCATCTCTCTTCCAAGAGGATTACCACCTACTTCTCCCTCACTGCAGGATCGTTTGGGCTCGCTCCCTCCATCGAACTTTATGCCACTCATCCTCCTCCACCTTCGTCCGGTGGAATGTGCCGCACACGTCTGGCACAGCAGGAGCAGAGCAAGGGCAGCAGAGCTGGAAGGAATCCTTCAAGGCTGTATCCAGAGTAGATCAAACAACTTCACCCATCAACCTGACGATCTCACAAACGCTTCCTCTTGCTCCTTTACCCTGCTTCCCTTTGCCTCCCTTCCGTCCCTCCATTGCCGGGCACGTGACATCCGGCCATCTTCAGTGCCGGCTCGGCCCGGGCCTTGGACTGGTCCTGTGTAGGTCTGAGGGCGACTTGCTGCTATTTTCGGTTCGTTTTTAAATACAAGAAAATAAAATATTGTACAATCTCTGGATGCTTGACTGATTTTAATAAGAGTATCTGTACTGAATGAAGATACTCAATATCTCATAAAAGCAATATAGGTGGATTATGGTACTTCCATTATATATACTGTTTTTAAAGTGTTGGTGGAATGCAGCGCCAGCGATGGCGAAGACAGGGGTGGGGAACAAGAGGTGGTGTTGAATTGGGACGGGGTAGTGGAAGATTACAGCTTCGATGAGGGGTGGTATATGGGGCACTTCTGACGATTTATGAGGGGTGAAGAAGATCCCCTTGATGTTCAATGGGGTAGGGGGTGAGAAGATAAAAAAAAAATCGCCAGGAATAGATCAGAGGGGATAAGAGGAGGGCGAAGGCAAGGGCCAATCACAAGACAGGTGAGACGAGAAAATGCTCTTTGTAGATGATATGCCACTGTGTATGAACCTGAGACAAACAAAACCTGGACTGATGGGAGATTGAAATAAGATGAATTGTTGTTCATCGTCAATTTTGCTTCTAATGTTCTATATGTATGAAGTGATGATTTCCGTCTATGCATGCATTCATAAACGTGCCGTGGATTGACAAATGCTTTTGCAGCAATGTTCCAGCTCCTCTTTGACCTCGGTGACTACGCTACCACCTACCGCGCCACCCGCGATGCCTACTTGAAGGCTGCCAACGAGCTCAAGCTCGCCACCGGCCCCTACAAGGCTGCCCGTGACGCCTACGTTGCTGGCACTGCCACCTACACCAAGTCCCTCTACGAGTAAAAATCGGAACTGGATATGTAATAAATGGCTGTTATTTTTTATGAGTTGTGCTATCTGTTGGTTTGAGCCATCCATTTCTAGTAACGAGATTGGCAAGCCATATCATTTCTTGTTGGTTTTCGACATTGACTTCGTTCTGTCGCAAGAATGAACTCAACTTGATTAGTTGAGGTGAAGTGATTTTACCTGGGTGCTGGAGTTGCTCTCCCAAGAGTGTGCCCACAAATGAATAGCATGGACATCAGCGTGATAGTCCTGCGATGGGCCGTCATGTGGTACAGATGATGGTTGAGTTGAACCGTCTTCAGGTCGATGGTTTGCCAGTTCTTCTCAAAATCCCCATGGTTGTTAGGCAGGGAATAGAAATACCTGCAACAAGGGAGCATGCGAAAAGAAGAGAAATCAAAATCAGAATCACCTCACTGGAAGGACAATCCACTCCAAATCATCGACTCCATGAGGCTTATGAAGCTTCTCCTTCCATGCCGATATCATCATTCTCGTAAAGTATCCAGGGCCTGTCTGCCGGTCAAGTTTGAAAGAATTGACAAACTTTGTTCCTGTTTTGCAAATCGTCTCGTTTCCAGAGGAAAGAGCCTGTGGGAAAGCACAAGAACAAGATTAACATCACGAATTGTCCGAATCATCAAGAGCATTACGCAAAGGAGTCTGTCACTAGGCATACTCGTGCTACTGTGAAGCTTTTCCAAACACCTCTATGAGTGAAGGTGTTACGGAACTAAGTGCCACAAGGGCAACACCTTGAGCAGTGGGTGCTGGGGAGCAGAGCCTGATAGCAACACTGAGAAAAGTGGCAGAGGCCGATCATTTCCTTACCTATCAACCCGTTGTTTACCTCGATATGTCCTACGTTCGATAGCCCTGCAAAGAAGGCAACCCCGGTCTCTGGGGTACGATATGAACGCAGTCAAGCCTTTTTCACAGGCTCCGCACCCAATATGTCGTGGAAGCTACGAATACACTTGAAGTCAACATCAACGTAAACCCCCCCAAATCTTCATGAAGACCATAGTTCAGGGAAACAGAACAAACCAAGAGAGCCGATTGACCTGTTCAACACCTCCAGTCGCAAGATATCGCTCTTCTCACCATAGTTTGAGGCACTCGCATAACTTGATCCACGTAAGTCATCGTGCGTTCAGCGTTTCTCACAGAAAAACCTGCCAGCACTGTCCATGGGATTGGATGAAAATTCCTGGAGAATCATGTATCGTCATGTCACGAAAAATGCACCTGCTGCAAACCTGAGCGATCGACTCGTCATCCCACAGGTAATGCTTCCATCCCTCTTGAGCAGGATGCAGCAATATCCACTCCTGTCATATCATCAGGGCACAAGGCTTTTTTTCGTTCAGCAGTAGCACATCTCGAAGAGATTGGAACTTTCCAGGAAGCTTTCCCCCAATCCAGATATGATGGATGATCCTTGGGATCCTGGCCATCCTTTTACAACCCTACATGTCATCAAGGACCGTTTACCTCTCTTCGCATCCCTCGCTCTTGTTCCCAGTTCCTCTGAACCTTGGCACGAAGTTCTCTGAGTACCTGACAGGAGCACACTCAATCCAACTTGAGTGAAGGATCTGATGCAAAATAAGAACCTTTCGATGCACGATTGGATCCATTCAGAATCATCCGAGCCCCACACTCCATACCGCAGATCCCTGCTTCTGTTCCAATGGTAAAAGAACAGTGTTTCAGCATGTCAGTTTCTTCATACGCGTCTATGTTTCTATGTTCCGATTGTTCTCTTTACCCTTCTACCTCCCCTCGCCAGATCCTTAACTCATCAAAAACTTCAATCGAATCCTCATCGTCCCATGATCTGCTTCTTCCTCTCATAGCTGAGCTGCACTTCCCAACCCCGTCCTGATTCTGCATCATGCTTGCCCGCTCTTTCCTCTGTTTCCTCCGCACCCGTCTCCTCTCCCCGTCTCTCACCTCCCTCCACATCCTCCGTGCATGAAGTCCTCCATTAGCCGCAATGTATCGAGCCCGCCCCAGCATTTAATGGCTCCGTCCTTCCGGTACCCACCTCATTGAAAGCCAATCACCCGATTGCCTACCACCTCTGCTACCACCCGTTCTACTCTCCACCCCTGCTAAATGTACCCCCACCCTGAAATCTTCGAGCATTTGAGGGTTTCGTGCAGGATTTCGGCCTATATCTTCCAATATCAAAGGGATACCCACCTACCTCCTAGTCTTCTACCCCTCCCTTTCCAGGATACTACCCCCGCTGCTTCCACCACTGCTGTTTCTCCTACCGACCCCGAACCCCGAACCCGACCCATTCAGGGTCCTTCAGTACCCCTCTGTTTCATCGCACCCCTTCCTCAACCGGAATGTATGAGTACCCCACCCCTTCAAACGAAATATCTTTTCTAAGAACGCGAAATTGATCAAAATACCGGTACTTTTCAATCTAATTAAACGGGTATAGAGGACACTTCAAGTCCAACTACCCCAATTTCACAACCCCACACTTCTAGTTTTAAACGATAGGAGGGACCCTACCTGTATTGTGAACATCATTTAACCCCACCCCTCGACATATACCCCTTCTTAAGACTTTGTCCACCCTACCTTCTGGCAAACGATACCGACACTGCCATGGAATGCACCCTGGCAATTCTCCTCCCTTCCTCCTCCCGCAGTCTCCCCCCGTGTCCTCCCTTTCCTCCCTCCCATAATCGTCGCACATTCATGAATATTACTTCAGATGCTCCATTGTCTTCCTCGCTATGAGCCTTCTTTTGCGCTCCTACTTCACTTCAGATCCTCCTTTGTTTCATGGTGGTACGAGATATTGTGTAAAACATGTGTTGAAGGAGATGATCGAAGCATGGTTTCACGTTGCATTCAATATTTTTCCAGATGAAAGAACTTGTTTGCTGCAGTAGTATAGTACAGAATGCTTCGAACCTTACAAAGTGCTCGACCTAAAAGATAATGGCGCTCGCTGGGAACCCACTGGTCGTTTGACAGGGCATGTTCTTGCTGTGGTTCAGTGGGTGTCTCGCTGTGTTGATCTTTGTAACAATCTTGATGTTTCACTCCGAACACCTCCGCACATCTTTGGTTTCACATACAAGAATATGCATTGTGACAGAATGTTTGCTGGTTCCACCCAGAAGATTTTCTTCTGTGCTGACTGCTATTCTGATTGTCACTGTTTTTTTTTTCAGGTTGCTTTCTGTTTGTTTAGTGTCCAACCATCAGTCTAGTCATCATGGCGCCGGCGCCCAAGATGTAATCATGAAACATCAGAGTTGATTCAACCCGCATGTTCTGAGATTTCAGAAACCCTGAAATCCGAAACCATCGGCCGTCGGCTTTTCCTTCAAGATGAGTCAAAACTTGGAGGAGATCTCAGGGAAAATATCCTCGTTTTGGGAAAGCTTACTATGCTGTCAAGCGAATTCTTCGACCACGAGGCATGATCCAGCCGTTGGCATGTCAAAATTTGTCTGTTGTGACCAGCACTTCTAGGATGATCCGGACGACTCCCAGCATGCGTGGGATGAAGCATCCGACCACCACCAACCAGCAGCCGCAGGGAGGCGTCGGGATCGTTTTCTTACAGGTAAGGAGGACTTGCTCGTTGCTCCTTCGACCCTGTTGCAATTCAACTACTGATCCCGCCATGACATTTCGCTGCATTTGCTGTTACGCTGCTTGCTGCACATGTCGAAATTTGCACTGCATGTCGTGTTTCAGGATTTCGCCACTCATGTTGATTTCCTACAGGATCACAGGCAGGATCTTTACGTTCACTTCTTGGTGGAGAATGGACCAGCGCATCTCAGCGGAGTGATTTCTCCTGGTGAGAGTCCGACGTCGAGAGTGAGGGGGCGGCTCATGACAAGTGGAAGGCGATGAACTGCGTAGCATTGATTCTCGACACATCCAAGAGGAGGGCACGGACCTGTCGGTGAGCATCTCTGTGCTACTGGGTGTCTCTGCTTATCACATGACACGTGCTACTGGGCAGATGCTTTCTGGCCCTCATGGATCATTTGTCACGCTGAGTTTCCGGCGCAAGTCAATCGATCGTAATCGTGCAAAATGTATTGGAGCAGGAAGAACTGACTCTGTGTAGATGTGAACTCAAGCGAGGATTATTATGTGCAGCTTATCCGTGATGCCAACTACTACCCTGATGTTCTTGCAGTGCCACCAGAAGATGAGAAAGTTTTGGTGAGCATCCCGGAATTTCAATTCCGGCAGCCTAGTTTCACTGATATCCCCTTTAGGTCTAATCCTCTTGGCGACATCGCATTACAGTGTAATCGAATCGACGCCCTCAAATAAGGAAATGTAATTTGGTGCTTAAATGAATTCATCTCAACTGTCATTCAACAAATCTCTAGAGGTCCTCTGATCAAATGACAACGCACAACCTCACAATGAAAAATAGTTTTGTTTTTAACACTGTATTAACAGAAAAACTGTTAACGTTACTTGTTTACCAGGGGCGGTTGTCGAGGTCAGAGTTCCACGACGGCCAGGTGCCGTTGAAGGCGAGCGGGAGCTGCTCGTGGTGCTGGTACTCTTGGCGCCACATCCAAAGGGTCTGGAACATCTTTCAACTGCAACAGGATAGTCAGTCATCTTGTAGAACAACCAACAGAAGTTTCTTGTGGAACGACGAACAGTTGCCACATTTCATATCTCTCAAGAATAATTTCATCATCCAGAAAACGCACAGAATCTATTCAACATACAAAACACGATGTTTCTGAATCATTCCTGTACACAACAGCACACTGTCTTCACATCACAGCATCGTAAAGCCACAATTCCAAGAACGTGGTATGCGGTCACATACCTGCTGTTGATACTGTCTCCTCCTCCGCGGTCCCTCTTTCCCTACTGTTCTATTCTGGGCACCTCCCCCTCCAAAAAAAATTAAGACCCCTACCCTTCTTTTAATTCTGATTTGGATGGGTAGCCAATGCACTATTCAGGAGCACCCCACCCCATCCGCTGTATATATCTCGTTAATGAATGGGCACCGGTACTAGGTTATACACCCCATTTTTTTCTGTTTGAAGAGGGGGTGAAACATGAGATCCCAATTTAGAACGACGACCTGAATCCCACTTTTGAACTAAATTTCCAAACTTTACACGTATATTTCAAAAATATAGGAACATTTTTGTATGTCACTGGTCACAACCCGCCTCAGCAGTCTCAAACTTGAAAAGGCAGCACCATGCCATGAAAACAGCATTCACTGTCAGTGACTGGCGGGCCCTGGCTCGGAGGCTCTGCCGCCCGGCCTAGTCAAGTCCGACCCGCCAGCGCAGAGCACGGTGTATCCGTACTCGGGCCGTGTGACGGTGACTGACTGTCCCCGCCCGGCGCGCAGTGGCCCGTGGCAAGCGGCGCCCCGGCCGGGCGGCCCCCGCGGGGGCTAACTGACACGGGCCTCAGTGTACTGACTGGCCTGAGTGCAGTGCGAACGTGCCGCACACAGCCTGGCAGGCTGCAACTTGAAGCCCCAGTGACTCAGGCTGACGGTCACTTGCTGAGTCACCGGGGGGGCAAGGTGCCACTACGGTGGCAGTGAGCCTGTGCGCCCAGTGCATTACGTAATGTTCGCGCCCCGGCGTGCGCCGCCGGGGCCGCGCCCGGGCCGCAGCCGGGGGGTAACGGGCCTCAGTGGCGTCCGGCGGGACTCACAGAGTCTGAGTCAGCCGCTCCGACCGTGCCGGGTCGGAGGCTCCGGATGATGGGTCACCGGGCCGGGCCCGCGCGGCGGCGGCCGGGGAGTCCGGGGGCCCGGACGTCCGGCCGGCCGCCGCCCGTCGGAGCGACTGCCCCGATGGGGCCGGCCGCTATCCGGCGGCCCGCGGGGTCAACCGTTGAACGGAACTTGGGGGCGCGGCTTATCAGCACGCTGGCCCGCGGCCGCGCGCCCGGCCGGGCCGGCCGGGCCCCGGGCCCCCGCCGAACTTCGTTCCGCCGCCAGAACCAAGCCTGGAGTCCGATCCCGGGCGGGGCCCCGCGACGGTGCGAGTCCGGAAACTTGCCCGAGAGCCCGGCGCGGCCGGGTCCGTGGCGGCCCGCCGGGCCGCGCTCGGCAGCCTGGGCCCGGCCGCCGGGCCCGGCCGCCTCAGCCTCCGCCGTGACAGGCTGAGTCAGCGGACCGTGGTCACCGGAGCCTGGCAGGCTCCCCCGGGCCGGGCCCAGGCTCCGGGAGCCTCCGCGGACCAAGCTGGCTCGGGCACTGCTGGGTTGATGACTTGAAGTTTACTGAGGTATCAGGGAGGTCACGAGTCAACTTGAAGGTACTTGGACAAGAGCCTCTTGGCTTCGACGTGGTTGGGGTTGTAGCGACGAACTCGCAGAAAGTAGCCGATGGCCTCCTGCTCGCTAACTTCAGCCGCACAGGAGGAGGAAGACAGGACATGGTGATGGCGGCAGCTTGGAGGACCGGGACAAGGGCAGGAGGGTACCGAGAGGGAGGAGGGAGGAGGTGGGAGGGAGGAGAGGGAGGAGACCTCAAGACGATCTTGTTTCATCAGGCAGACGCCCAAGTTGTGCATGGCGTCGACGAAGTGCCTGCAAGAGGGGGATGGGGCGATAAATCAAAAGAGGTAGAAAAAAGGCAGTTGATAAGTTGGAACAGGAACGAAGGAGAAGTGAGGGGACCAAGAAGAGAGAAGAGGAGAGAGAAGGGGAGGAAGTGAAGAGAGGAGAGGGGATGAAGGGAGAAGAGGGGAGGGGAGGAGTGACGAAAACCTGTTGATGCGAATTGCATTGCGGAAGAACAGCTCAGCCTCTTCCTGTAGTCCGAGAGTCAGAGGAGGGAGGAAGAGTTGAAGCGAAAGAGCCAAGGGAGAATGTGGCAAATGCAAGCCGTGGAAAGGAAGAAGCAGCGAGATGAGAGAGGAGGAGGGAGAGAGGGGTGGCGAGGAGAAGCAGAGGACGAGGAGAGGATGGGCAGCAAGACGAGGGGCTGTTAGGATACCTGTCTTCCGACTTTGCCAGCAGCGAGTCCATACCAATAGTAAGAGATCGGGTTGAGGGGATCGAGAGAGATGATGTCACTGTAATCCATCGTGAGGGGAGAAAGGAGGGAGGGAGAGGGAGGGAGGGAGAGGGAGGGAGGGAGGGAGGGAGGAGGGAGAGAAGGGAGGAGAGGAGGGAGGGAAGGAGAGGAGTGAGTGAGTGAGTGAGTGAGTGAGTGAGTGAGTGAGGCAGCGGAGCGAGGGAGGGAGGGAGGGAGAGGAGGGAGATTTTCTCTTGTCTCACCGATGAGCCTGCAGCGCGTCCTCATGCATGCCAAGGCCATGGAGGGCCTGGCGGAAAGAAAATCAGAATCGAGGAGGATGAGGGATGGGAAGGAGAAGGAGAAGGCGGAGAAGGGGCAGGCAAAAAAGAGGGAGAGGGGTAGGAAAACGTTCAGGTTGTGGAAAGAAAGGAGGAGGAGGGGGCAGGAGCAGGAGCAGGGGCAGGGGCAGGTGTAGGAAAGACAGGAGGGGAAGTAGCCAGGAACAGACCTGTCCCATGTTAAAGTAGAAATCCACACGATCGGGAAAGAAGTCGACGGCCTGCGTTGGAGTGAGGTGGAGAAGGTGTGTGGAAGAGAGACCTGGTCGAAGACAAGAAACGCCTTCTCGTAATCTTGTTTGGCAAGAGAGTTGAGTCCTAGGTTGTGGAGCCCGTTGATGTGCTCAGGTTTCGCTTTCACTGCAAACTGTTGGATCTCTGTGTGAGCAAAGACAGGATTCTGAGAAGCAAGACCAATGGACGAGGAAAAGAGAAAATGATGACAACACATTAGGATGTGAATCGAAGAAGATGTTGTTTGATTGAGAATTCTTACATCCAACTGTTCTTCAGCCTTTTCATATTGACCAGCACGGTTGTAAAAGGCACCTGGTAACATGGAGTCAGCGCATCTGAGTCATGGTATCGTTCATCACCGAGGTCGTTGTAAGCGTCGAAGTAGTTTGGTTGCAGTCTTGAAGCTTCCAAAAGATGTTTGACCCCTAGGAAGAGATGAGATGAGATGAGATGAGATGAGATGAGATGAGATGAGATGAGATGAGATGAGATGAGATGAGATGATTTCAAAGGTCATATCACCAATATCAATTCGTTTGACGTCGTTGATGATGATATTTCCGTAGCTGAAGTGATTGGTCATACTCAACACAAGGAGACGAAAGAAGAACAGAATACAATAAAACAGAATACACAGAATACAACAAAACAGGTGTTGAAACGATATCATTACCCGTAATGAGCTTTCGGGTTTGTTGGGTTGTCTCGAATCATTGCACCATAAAACGCTTCTCGGTGCCTCCTGTCACAACACAACACATCACAAATATCACAACTCCTCGTTGTATCACCAGTCTCTGTTTCTAATCAAAGTTCGAATCCCATACGCCACGGTGATGAACAAACAGATTCGTTGAGCTCTTGAACGAAACAAGTCCATCAACACAGAACGATCCCCTGCTTCAGCTCCTCCTTTCATCTTGACTTCCTCTTCTTCCTCCTCCTCCTCCTCTCTACCCCCCATCCGGTGGATAGCGAGGGAGAGCAGGATACAGAAACCGAGGGAAGGAGCATACAGAACGCGCTCTGCGATAACGAAACCGACAGGAAAGAAAAGGTTTGAGCTGGGAAGGAAAGGAGCGACGATGAGGCTGAGGGACATGATGGCCGAGATGTCCTTCCTCCTCACAAACAGAAGCACAGCGACTGAACTCAACAACAGAAACGAACACCAGAAGAGAACCGTCAGCAAGTTCCTCGCATCGTGCAGGTCATGGATAAGGGGTACGGTGAAGTGTGAGTAATCGGCTTTGAGCACTAGGGGAAACATCAAAAGCTCTGCATTCTTGTACAGCAGGAAATTCCACGTGAGCAGTCGAACCAGCCAACCTCGCTCTCCCCTTACAAACCTGCAAGCCTTGACGTCACTTCGACTTCTTCCTCCTCCTCCTCCTCCTCCTACCTAGCCGGGTTCTCAACCTGGAGGAAGTTTGGCCGGCAAGCAGCTTCCGAATAGACGCCAGGGGCGACCGTCCCAGCCGCGTCCCAAGCAGAGATGTTGGGGTCACCCTTGAGCTTGAAGACAGGAATGCAGGGCCCGTTCAGCTCCTTCCTCCACTGGAAGATGAGGAGGAAGCTGCACAAGATACACACCAGCCGCAGCACTCCGAGCGATGCCTCTTGAAGCTTTCCCGCCTCGTGGGCCCCTCCTGCCCCCGCTTGTACTCCCGCTCCCGCTCCTCTCCCCTCCCCGGACTCTTGGCCATGCCTCGCAGGAAGAGAGTCGTCTGTACTACCTGCAGCACCAGAATTTCCAGCATGCTCCTCCTTGGGCTCCCTTCCGTCCCCGTCTTCCTTCTCCTCCTCCTCCTCCTCCTCCTCTCCTGCCTTCTGCACGGCATCGTCCCGCTTCTCCTTTGCCTCTGTCCTCTTCAGCATCAAGCTCAGCATCGATCGATCTCTGACTAGCTCATACACCACGTTGACCCCGAAGACAGTGATGCTCTGCTCCTTGAACAGCATCCCGCAGAATGCAAGAGCGATGGAGCAGCAAGTCCACAGGAGCACGAGGACCAAGTTGACCAGGACGAAGCGGGAGGGCAACGTTGTGGACCTGACATGGCAGAGGAACGAGAGAAGGAACATGATTGCACTGAGCATCTCGCCTCTGCTCACGATTGAGCTCACGGCGTCTGTGTGGATGGGGTGCGTTGCAAAGAGAGCACACGCCCAGAAGCTCTCGCTCCTCCTCCTCCTCCTCCCCAGCACAATCCTCGTCACAGGGTAGAGCAGGAGGGTGACTATACCATGAAGCACTACGTTCACTGAGTGGAACTGAACCTCGTCCCATCGCCTCCCTGCCAGCAGGTAGCTCAATCTGAAGCTGAGGATCGTCAGAGGGCGGAAACTCTTGTGGCTCTGCCACTCCTCCATGGGAGTTCCCCAGAAGTCGCTCTTGAAGACTTTCTCCAATGGTGTGCTGGGAAGAACATCCTTGTTCTCCATGACGGCGATGATGTCATCGAAGACGAACTCGCCATGAAGGGAGTTAAGGTACACTGAGCCCGCTAGGAAGAACAGCAAGAGGAAGGCCGTGATTGGCATGCTCATCAGTAGTTGGCAAGCTATCTTGTCGTATCCAGCTCACGATGTCTCTCCCAGTCAGAACATGCCATGCTTCTAACGCAATTGAGTGGTTGGGAAAGCGCTGGAATCTTGTCTTGGGCAGCCGGCACAACTTCACATCTCGCAGTGCTTCTCCTCCTCTCCTCCTCCTCCTCCCTCCTCCTCCTCCTCCCTCCTCCTCCTCTCTTCTTCCTTGTATCTCCTCCCTCCTCCTCCTCCTCCTCCTCCCTCCTCCTCTCTTCTTTCTTGTATCTCCTCCCTCCTCCTCCTCCCCTTCCTTCGCTACTCCTTCATGATGCCCTTGCGCCGCATGCTAGCTAGCATCGGGATACTTGAGGGTTCATCTACTAGTCGGTTAAAATAAGACCTTTCTGTGCCTTCGGGGTAATTTTAAGAGCTATGAGCTTATTTTAAGTCAAATCTTGATGGCTGGCTCCCCTCTCTATGGAAATAGCGACAAACAGAGGAGCAGGAGCAGAAGCAGGAAGAGCAGAGGCAGGCAGGCAAGCAGGCAGGCAGGCAGGCAGGCAGGCAGGCAGGCAGGCAGGCAGGCAGGCAGGCAGGCAGGCAGGCAGGCAGGCAGGCAGGCAGGCAGGCAGGCAGGCAGGCAGGCAGGCAGGCAGGCAGGCAGGCAGGCAGGCAGGCAGGCAGGCAGGCAGGCAGGCAGGCAGGCAGGCAGGCAGGCAGGCAGGCAGGCAGGCAGGCAGGCAGGCAGGCAGGGTGAAGGAGGGAGAGGGAGGGAGGGAGAGGGAGGGGAATATCTGAGAGATCAGGAGAGGAGCAAGCTGCGGCTTACAACGAAACGTCTCATCTGATGCTTCGGTCTCCAGGGCTCCACATGATCTCCTTGAACGTCTGTTGTCGTGTTCGTCCTCGCTCGGCACAGCAGGACACGGACAAGTCAACCGCAGATGCACAGGGAAGGGATCACATTCAGCATGCGATGTTGGAGGAGGAAAAACTCAAGGCCAGTTTGCCATCTGGACGACGGCGAGGGCAGAAGGGCGAGCAGCAGAGGGAGTTTGACCCGAAGCAGGTAGTTGATTGTTCTCTCTCTCTCTCTCTCTCTCTTTCTCTCCGCATCAGAACCATCCCCTCTCTCCTCTCTGAACCTGCTCTGGTCCGTTTCCTCGTCGAGTGAGTTGGCTGATTGCATTTCAGGTGAATGCTGCATGCAGGGGGCTTGTCGCGCAGAAGTCTGTGATGGAGATCGAAAGACAGGAAGAGAAGGAAGAGGAAGGGCTGGAGGAGAAGACGACAGAGGAGCAAGAGATGAAACAAAAGGAGAATCTTGCTTCGAGCAAACAGCACGAGCCATGGTGGCGATCGCAGATTTGTTTGCAGATCAGCAACGCAAAGCAGGAGGGGGAGGAGAGGGAGAGGAGGAAAACCGTTGCCATGATGCTGGCCGATGCTGAGCAGCGGAGGAGGATTGCAGAGGTGCAGGCGTATGAAATGGAGGACGAGGAGGAGAGGCTGCGGAGGAGAGAGTTTGCGAGGTTGACCGAGGTAGAGGAGCTGCACAAAATCATCAGGGAGGAGTTGATGGTGAGGAGGAAGGAGGGGGAGGAGAGGGAGAGGAACAGGCAGAAGGTGATCAAGGCACTGCGGGCAGAGGAAGGAAGAATGATAACGGATCGTCTCACGCTACGGGAGGTGGAGCAAGGAAGGATTGATCCGCGGGCTGGGAAAGTAAGGGCTCTAATCGATGAGAGCCAAGCTCGAGCGCTGGGGAAGAGGAAGCAAAGAGCACTTTTCCTCGCTGGCCTCAGACTTCACGTGCAGTACGTGCGGGCGATGGAGGAGAGGGAGAGAGGGAAGGAAGGGAGGGGGAGGGGAGAGGGTCATGGGGGAGAGGGGAGCAAGGAGCAAGGATACAGGAGGACGGGAGTCGACCAGGCGATCTTCGAGATGTACATGCGAGATTGTCTCGACATGCGAGCACTGAGCTGTAAGAAAACTTGACTGATGATGGAGAGTTTGAGAGGGCGTTGGCGGTTTTTGGGGTAATGGAGGATGGGGCGAGGAGGGCGAGCGGGGTAAGGGGGGGGTATGTTGGATAATGGAGGATAGGGGAGGAGGAGGAGGAGAAGGAAGTGGTGGTTGACGAGGACAGGAACGGACGAGGGGGAGGGGGAGGAGGAGGAGGAGGAGAGTTTGGTGTTAGTGTTTGCGATGGGTCTTTTGTTGGAGTGACTGGCTGGTGATCAGGGAAGAAGGAGGCGAGGCAGCAGGGCAGCCGATGGAAGGAGGAGGGGATGAGCCTGCTGGATGGCTCATCGGTCTTGAGCGGGGATGTGGCCTCCCTCCGAAGTTTCGGAGATCCTGACAGCTCGAGAGGATCGATTGGGCTGATGATGACCTAGGGGGGATATGAAGAGAGAGAGAGAGAGGGAGAGGGAGAGGAGGAGGAAGAGAGGGTGCTGGTGGCAGTGATACAGAGTTGTAGAGTCTTGGCTTCTTCACGTGTGGTTTATTCATCTTGCTCTTGTTCTCTTCATCCTCCCCCTCCTCTCTCCCATGCTGCCTGGGGGATCCCCCCCCCTTGCCTCTTGCTATGCTCTCGATTCTTTCTCGCTCGTCCGTCTCTTCTGAACTTCTGCCGCATGACTCAACACTCCAGACTCCTCCTCCTCCTCCTCCTCCTCCACACCTTCAGCATCGTGATGCCCCCCCTCCTCTTCCTTCTCTTCTTCAGCCTTCTCCCCTTCCTCTGCCTGCTCCACCTCTTGGCCAGGAGGGAAAGAGCAGTAGGAGGTCGACTCAATCCTCCTGGTGTTGTATCCTCCGCACTGAGGATTGGGACATTTCAACCCGAGCACGTGAAACGTCGTCGTCCCCTTCGTCTGCACAAATGTTAGTTGTTCCACCGCCCCCCCCCTTCTTCAATGCCCTCTCTACCCCCTCCTCTTTCCCCCTTTTCCCTGCTCTCACCTCTTCCTCCCTGCTCCCTGCTCGCTCCCTGCTCCCTCCCCGCTTCTCTACTCGTCCCGCACGCAACCTTTTTCTCTACTGTGTCTCACCTGACAGTCGTTGCAAAGCACGCCGACGCTCTTGTTTGCAAACTCCTCCGGCATGGGAGTTTGAGCGAGAGCCAAATCCATCTAAGACATGTCAGGGGAAACATCTATGAAATATCTCATTGTGCTCCTCCAATCAGACGGCCTTGCAAATCTCAACTCTATCACGCCATTTCTTGTCTTCATCCATCAACTTGGTCCTCCTCCGAACTCAGTCTTCTCTCTCATTCCCTCCCTACACCCATCCCCTCCTCTTCGCATCATCCAACCAAACACACTGACAACTCTCAGCTTGACGACCATGCCTCACCTGCCTCCAATGAAACGTATGATCGATTAGCGTCTTGCTGCACAGCGGGCAAGTGTGTATGATGGTCTTGCTCGTCAAGAGCTTCTCCAGACATTTCTTGTGCAGAGTGTGGCCACATCGTAGGACGCGCACTTGCGATGTGCTGTGAAACAGATCCTGAAATCTTCAGAGTCAGTCCTCAATGAATCCTCATGGGACTTCACTACCTCCAGACAGACAGGGCAGTTGTGTCTCATCGCTCCTGCTATGCACCGATGATTGTCTCGGAGCTGCATAGCGTAGCAGCATCTGTGAATGATTATGACTCCGATGAATGCAACGGATTGCCGTTTGTTTCCCTCCCCCATCACTTCAGCTAGAAACCCCCTCCCTCCCTGTCTCCCTCCTTCTTCCTCCAGCCCCCCCCCTCCCCTCCACCACCACCTCCTTGTCTCTTGACGGCAGAAAACTTGAGAGAAATAAGATCTCACCCGCAATTCAGGCAATGAAAGAAATTCTCCTTCCCCCAATGCGGCAGATACCGCATTCGTTGCAATGAAACACTCCCTTGTTCAGATCGTCGTCGTAGAACTGTTACGAGACAGGTGTCAAGCACAGCATGTAGAAGAGAAGAAGCTCAACCTTACAGACATCACAGTAATATGCTCCAAAGCAGAGCCCGCACCCCTCACAGAATTGTTTGGTCGTCTGTTCAAGATCACAGCGGCTACAGCGAACGAACTTGACCGAGAAACGATCCAACTGATGGGCCTTCAGAGGGTCTTTGCAACCTGCATCTTTGACTTCATTGTGACAATGTCGACACCAGAACAGCTCGTTGCAGCATGGGGCTCTCAGCCTGCATCCTCTGCTGTAGTGACGGCACCCACGCCGAGCATCTGTCTCGTTCTTGAGTTGCGCGTCCAGTTCAGTGTAGTTTGTGTTGTACGGCATTCCATCCTCATCCACCATCTCGCTCGATGAGCTCTCTCCTCGCACATCGTCGTCATTGCGGCTCATGTCTTCCCCGTCTTGCTGAAAGTCTGTCGATCTGTACCCTGCCGACTGCGAGCGTTCCAGGGCAGAAATCTCTATCGTTGTGAAGTTGGAGTCTTGTGAGTATTGAGAAGAGTTCAAGTCCTCCTCTTCACTTTGAAACTCCCTGGAAACGTTCCCACACTCTCCCATGATCTCTTCCTCCCCCTCTGCCTCTCCTGATCCCTCCCCTCCCCGGATCCGTAATGGTCGGATCTCGGCACCATGAGCTTGCAGGGCGCATGGTCGACCGCATCCTGCATAGCCACGCCGAGGAGCTTCAAGGCCGTTTGACGCTAATGGGGGTCTTAGAGAAGATGGAGAAGAGGAGGGCCGGAAGAGGTCAGCAAGGGGGAGATGGCCGATCAGCAACAAGACGAAGAAACAACAAAAAAATCTCATGCTGTTATGGTTTACAGGGCTCAGGATGAGGCTAGAGCCAGTGTCCTCACATGCGCAAGTGAAGTGTCGTGATAACTGTTGGTAGACAGGTCCCTCAGCATACACTGCAAGCACGTGCACACTGCTTTCGGGATCCTGTTGTATTTCCAGTCTTGCAACCCAGTCCCTCAACAAAGATGAATTACAAAGTGATGATCTGATCAGGAAAGCGAAACTTCGGACGTGTCTGCTCTAGTCTTAATCGTTCATGGATGTTCTCATCCTTGAGGCTCTTCTTTCTGCGTGATCGCTTCATCTCGTACCATTCCCGCTCTTTCTTGCTTCACGCCATTGCCCTGATCACGCCCGCACCCCCTTTCCCTCAATACCCATGACCCCCTTCATCTGGCCCACCCACCCACCCACTACTGACCACATTCGAGAGAACTCTGAAATACGGAGATATTTTCAAATTAACTCAAGGAATTTAAGCTTTAATTTCAAGTTTTCAACTCTTGAAACCTTCAGCCGGCCTGGGCCCGCCCCGGTGGTGGTGGGCAGTGGAGCATATCGAAAATGCAGGCACTGGCGTGTGAAGGAGGAGGAAGCAGGGGTTCTCCTACTGAAGGAGCCGAACAGATCAAGCCTGTCACTAGGTTGAGCTTCAAAGGAAGGCCCGGTGAGGACGGGTATGCCCGCCGTGTTCGCATCATCGAAGCCATGATGGCTTATTCTCCGGCTACAATGTTTGGGATAAAGGGTAAAGGAAAGGCGTATAAGGAAGTCTTAGAAATTCTCAATCGGGATGTGGTGTTTCATGATAGCTTGAAGGAAAATACTCTCCGAGAAAAATGGTGTGAAATCATGAAAGTCGTTGATAGGATTGTAGTAACAGGAGAGGAAAGTTATCTCAAGACCTTGGAAAGCGAAGGAAAGCAGGCGACTAAGTTAGATGACCTTTACATCCTCCTTGCTCAGATGAAGGCGAAATGGGCAGATTCAGGAGGTGCGAGGGATAGTGATGGTGACGAGGACGATATCCGGGTGCCCTACGTGACAGCTGCCTACTACGGCGATGACAAACGAAAGGATGTGAATGGCGAGGAGGCTGCGGAACCGAAGACATCAGAACAGGACAAGGTCCTACAGGGGGAGACGCAGCCAGCTGTCACACGAGAAGACGCTCAGCACCTACGATGGGAGTCGAGCCCATCGAACCAGCGGGATGAAGGAGGGACAGGGGGCAGCGACAAATCTCTCAAGTTGGCTAAGCGGATCAAGGTGTCTCGAAGCGTAGACGGTCTGCTGTTGCGCATAGAAACTCAGAGGCTTCAAGCTGAGGCGGCCAAGACCCAGGCTGAGGCTGAGAAGATCAAAGCTGAGGCGGCCAAGGCCAAGGCAGAAGTAGAGAAGTTTCATGCGCAGACAGCGAGAATCGTTGCTCTCAAAGAGCAAAACGACAGCATAGCTCGCGTGCTGCAGGCTTTTGTCAATAGTGTGAAAGAAGGTGTAACACTTCCTGCCGGAGTGATGGACATGCTCTCCAGCATAAAGCCTGGTGCCGCAGTGCTTCCGATGATAATGAAACCTAGGCTAGAACAGCTCGAGCCGGCGGCGGCATGCCGGCAGTGCCGCAACGGTCACCGGGTGCCGCCCTGCCACGACGCCGCCTATGCAAATTGAAGGCCCCGGCGGCCCGGTCACCGGTGGCCGACTGCCCGGAGCCTGAGAGACTCAGGTCATTCACTGGGGGCCGGGCCGTACACATCCTGAGTGGCACTGCGGCACTGTCACCGTCGATCTCCCGTCGCCAGGCCGCGCGGCGGGCTATTTTGCCCGTGTCGGATCGGACTCACTGACAGTGAGTCAGGCTCCGAGTCCGACTCACCGGGAAGCAGTCCGGGGAGTCCGATCACGGGTGGCCGGCGGGCCGGGCGGCTCAGCGGCTGGGCTACTACCGGCGTGGCACTCAGTGCGCGGGCCGGTGACCCGCGCGGCCGTGGCAGCCTCGGCGGGCGGCGCCGGGCGGCCCGCGGCACATTGAGCCGCCGCCCGGGCCCGCGGCACATTGAACTCTCAGTCACTCAGGCCGGAGGCTGACTGAGCCTACTGTAACGATACATAACGGTCATGTGTGAAATCTTTACTCAAAGTTTTACACCACCCACCCCCTTCTCACAGATACGTAAAACTTCCACCATAGGTTTCATGTCATGGTACCCAAAAATTATCACTATAAAGTAGGGGTACTGTTGAAGTTCTTTTGCCCCCACCACATACAGAAGACCTGTCTCACCCCCAAGTTCGAAATTGTGTACCCCTACCCCCAGTCTTTGAATCAGACCGGTATTTTATTTTCAGATATAGGGTGGGGTACTGTACTTGATTAATGAATATCTCAATTTTTGTGATAAAATGGGGGTACTCAGATACCCTTATTCTACTAGTACCCTTCATTATATTACCCCTACCTACATACCTTGAAAATTACCCCTATCAAACAAAACCCACCCCTTGTCATCTTTCATCTGTTACACAGTGTGGGCAATGGCGATGCGAGCCGCGGTAGCGGCGCTCATGATAGGCAGCGCCGCTGCATGGAGCAGCACCTATCCTTTGCCTGACCATCACAGCAGAAGCTCTGTTGTTAAGACTGAAACAACCTGCATGCGAGCTCGTGCTGTCTCCTCCTCCTCGTCTTCGATCCACGGTTCAGCCTCCATCCCGATGACTTCGTACTCGTTAGGATCGGGAGGAGGGGCACGGGCACACTCGGTTGGTCGCCAAGACCGAAGATCCTTCGCCAAGTGGAAGGCTGAGCTGCAGTTTTATCTCGCTCAAGACCTCAACATCAACTGGAACAAGCCCGCGGCTGCTGGGAATTTCGGAGCCGTGTACTACGGATCTGTCAAGGGGGGGGAAAGCGTGGTGGTGAAGTGTCCGGTGCTGGAAGAATTCAGCTTGAAGCTGTTTGACACAGAGAGAGCGGTGAACATCAAGCTCACAACTTCAGCAGGAAATCTTGAATCAGTTCCATGGGCGAAGATGCTCGGCGAAGTTAATGTACCGGAGTCTATATCGTTCCCGAAGAACCTCGCACGCATTGGGATCGTCTGGCGAAAGGAGGGAGATGGCTCGACCCTGGAAGACTATCTGTCTGGAGGAAAGGATCCGTATCGAGCTCTCGGCATCACGGAGTCTGGAAGGCAAGCGCTCCGGCCTGACCTGTCCAAGAATGTGATGGGGCAGATGCTGATAGCTCTCATCCAGATGCAGGACAAGGGGATCATGCACAGGGACATCAAGCCGAGCAACACGCTCGTTGTGCCGGGAGATCGGGAGCACCCCCTCAAGATCATCGACTTCGGAAGCAGCTGCGACTGGAACGACCCGCTCAAGAAGGGGCTGGGAGACGCTACCTGCGACCCAATGTACGCTCCTCCGGAGAAGACGCTGCAGTTCCTTGGGCCAGGAAAGTTTGACGTGTACTCGGTGGGGATGATGGGCATCAGGGTTCTGTTTCCTTCCCTGACGCGGGGAGGTGTGACGCAAAACTGGCCTGGAGGGTACTTCCAGGAGTTTGCGGAGGAGACCCTTCCTAAGTACTCGTGGAACTTCCGGCAGTGGATCAAGGATACGGCGGAGAGGAAGGAGCTCGGGAAGCTGGCTGAGGAGTGTGCGCAGGCCTCTGAAGATCCGAGTGTTGCGGTAGCTCTCGCTGCTCAGTAACCGGGAGGACAAGGAAGCTGACTCCCTTCCGCAGCCTCTGCTCGACCTCATCTGCAAGCTCATCGAGAAGAACACCTTCTCCCGCCCCACAGCCCAGCAGGCTGTTGCTCAGGTGAAGCTCAGCTGATGCCCAGCTCCCTGCATGCCCTCGTGACTCTGGTGGTGTAGCTCGGACCTGAATGGGCTGCTCGAGCCAACATCGAAATCAAGATCAAGAAGGATGCTGAAGCTGCGCAGAAGAGAGAGGTGCCGGTGCCGCTGTGCTCCTTATCGTTCTGACGAGTAGGATGATGGCAGGATGAGGCGAGACGGCAGGAGGCTGCCAAGCGAGCAGAGGCCGAGAGGCGCGAGCGAGACGCGGCTGAGCTGGAGGAGAACAAGAGGAGGAAGCAAGCGGAGGATGCAGCGCTGCAAGCATCCAAGGCAGAAGAGCAGAGGCTGTTGAATCTTATTGGCAGCAGGGACTCCAAGGTGGGGGGAAGACAGGGCTCGATGGCCTTCGGGCTGGGAGGGGGGAGGGGAAGAGAACTGGGGGACCGGGACATCGCCAATGTGGTACCAGAGACATGGAAGGAGGGGCAGGAGTTCTTCCGCTCCCCTCAGTTCAGCTTCCGGCTCGGGGAGATCGTCGTCTCGTTCCGGTCTGACGGGTCACGAAGGTTCGGGAAGATTGTGCAGGTCAACGGCGACAACACCTACGACGTGCTGGTGGATCGCGCAGGTGGGGAGGGAGCTGGACAGTTCCGCACCGATCGTGCGAAGGACATAGGGAAGATCGCAGCGGGCAGGAGCTTGCAGGATGAGTTGAGGGCGTCTGATAGGACCAAGGAGAGCCTGCAGAGGAGTGACAGGAAAGAGAGGGCGAGCAAGGCCAAGATCGGGGACCCGATCCCTCCCGAGTGGCAGGCGGGGTCGGACTTTGCCTTGTCACCTACGTCCTCCTTCAAGAGCGGGGAGATTGTCGTTGCAGCTCGCACCGACGGCTCCCTCCGCTTCGGAGCTGTAAAGTCTGTGCAAGGGGACGGCCTGTATGAGGTAACGCCCCCCTCCCCTCCCCTCCTTCGCTCCTCTATGATCGTCATCGTTGTCCTCATCCTTCCCTCCCTTCTCTTCTCCTCCATGTCTGGTTTCTTGCACAGCTCCACTCGACTACAGTCTTCCTGCCACGCCGCCTCCCTCGCCCCCCCCCCCCCCCCCCTCCCATCCTCCTCCTCCCTCTCTCCCTACCACACCTCCACGCCAGGTCTTGACCTTGTGCTGTAGGTTCAAGTGGATCAGAGCGGCAGGCGCATCTACTTCGCTGGCTCTCTTGGAAAGGTGCAGACATGATGAAGGGCAGGAGGAGGGGAGGAAACACTGTTAAATTACAAGAAGAAATAGGTCTTTGACAAGCAACTCTGTGACGTTCTTGACTCGTTGACGTCTCTGTGATGAGAGGTTGTAAAAAGCACCGGAGTTCATCCTAATGCGATCTCCATGATGTCAACTTTGTGAGATCGTGGCACGAATGATTGTTGAAGTTGCTCCCCAACCATTCTTGTCAGCGGAAAGACTTTCCATTCCACCTTCAGCTTGGAATCAATCGGCTCTTGTCCAGTCATCTTGAACAACATGTATCTTTCCATGTTGACAATCTCTTCCTGCACGACCTGGCACACCTCTCACTAGAACAAGAGGAGGAGAAGAGGCATCTCACCTTACCGCATCCCAAACAAAGGATGCAAGTCGACTGTGACATGAAAATTCCATACAGGCCCAGGTCAACATATTTGTCTAACTGCAATTCGATTGCTCGATCTTCAGCTGGCACGAGCACCAAGGCCATCATCGACTTATCCTCTATCACATCTCCCCATGAATCAAGAAACCGATCTTGATCCTCCTCGTACCTACCAGCTACGCATCATGCTGATGGTTTTGGTATCACATCAACTCGCACAAGACAGCGACTAACAAGACGTCTTGCTCTTTGACGAGCTCTGGTATTACAGCTGTCAATCAAATCATTCAGCATTCTGAACATCATCATCTCTGCATGTTGACATACATGTAAACCCTCCATTCTCCCAGTTGTCCCCGTCCCATATCACAGTCTTGGCCTGCCGCTCTTGGATGATGTTCTTGCAGCCATCAAATGCTCGCCTTGTCGCTGGCTCATCCCGATTCAGTCCTCGTCCGAATCCCTGAGCGCTCGACTATCAGCAAGGAGGAGGTGGTGGGAGAAGGATGATGGTACCTTCAAGTGAACGACAGGAGCTCGAATCAGCCTCCTCCCTTCCTCTCCTCCTCTTACTATTCGAAAATTCTCTCGTCCTCCTTTCATCAGTTGTGCTTCTCCTTTCATGCAGCCACTAGCCAACCTTTCCCCCTCCTTGCTGTTACTGCTACTAATACTGCTGTTACTGCTACTTCCCCTCCTTGCTGCTGCTGCTGCCGCCGCCGCCGCCGCTGATGCTCCTCCTCCTCCCCCCCTCCCTTACGGGATGAACCTGGTCGTGAACCAGGTCGTGCAGGTCGTGTACTAGTGGTCGTGTACATTTTTGGTCGGGTCAGCTGAGGGACGAGGGCCAGGAGCATGAAATGAACTGCGAAGCGACTATGCAGCCGAGGCGATGGGAGGAGGAGGAGGAGGAGAGGAGCCAGGAAGAGACAGAGGGAGAGAAGAGGGGAGGAGAGGGGAGGAGAGAGGAGAGGAGAGGAGAGGAGAGGAGGAAGGGGAGGGGAGGGGAGGGGAGGAGCGAGAGGGAGGAAGAGGTGAAGACTGAGGCAGGGGGATAGTCGAGGGGTACTGATCAAAGTGTTCAAGAAACAATGAAGTGTAACAAAAGCACGAGTTGCAATGATTGAGATGCGGGGCATAATAGTCGATTGTGGTCTTGTTGGGAACTCATCACTTGTGTGATTGCAGTGCTCCATGCCTCTTGTTCGCTAGGATGTCCGGAGCTGATAACCCTGGTGATTTTTCCTCGCACTTTGTTGGAGATCCGCTGATTGAAATATCCTTGCAAAGTCTCCTTTGTGCTCAAAGTGGGAGATGATATTACCAGCAGCCTGACAGCAGGGATCAATGAAATCATCAAGCTGATCCCTTCCGAGCATCAAGAGATTCCTTCCTCACAGCCGGTACCTGCTGCGCCCAACAACACACCAGGAATTGTACCCGAGGGCGGCGGATCGACAGGAGAAGTGGAGGAAATTTGGGACGAGGAGGAAGCAGAGGACGAGGTGACTTTGTGCGAGCATGAGGGCGGCGAGGCGAGGGAGGGGAGAATGTGAGATGCTCTTTACAGCAGGATGAAGAAGCGGTTGCCAGGTTGCTCCTGCAGCACCAAGATACAGCATGGATCCAGGTCACGAGCCGACGAGACCGAGGAGGAGAGAGGATAAGGGAGAGGGAGGGGAGGGGAGAGGGAGAGGGAGGGGAGAAGAGTAGAGGAGCGGAGAGGAATGAGGAAGGGGAGGAGAGGAGAGGGGAGAGGGAGGAGAGGAGGAGAGGAGGGGACTCTCCGGAGGGGAGGGACTTAAGCTGCTGAGAAAGAGTGTTTGATATGTTTCATTACGTGCAGGTTCGCAAGCAGCTTTTTGACATGGAGGATGATTTCAAGGAATGTGTTTACGTAGAGACATGATTTCAGTCAAGATGCTTGTTGTTGATGTCTTGCTAGGAGAACTACCATCTGTTGTGCAGAAAGTCGTTTGTACAGCGATGGATCAACTCTTGCAAGTGATAAGGAAACATTGGATGATGTTGATATGACGGAAAATGATAGTGGAGATGTCGAGCGGACAGTGACCAGATTGAAGAAACACTTGAAGTGGAGAACAAGGTTATTGAACTTGTTGTTGTTCTCTTGCGTGTCATGATGGTTTGAGAAGTTACAAGATCAACACAATCCTGAGCGAAGATTGGAGCCAATTCGACCAGTGAGTGGAAGATGTTTCTATCTTTTTTTTGCATACTCGGTGGACTTTTTCCTTGTATGTGCACTAGTTTTCTGCAATTTTCCGTTCCATGTTCTTTTTCTTGTTCGATGATGTTGTTGTCATCGGGATGTTTGTTGGGTGAACATGAAGGACTGTGAGGAAATTCTTGATCTTATCTTTCGTCGATAATGACAAGAATTGCTGTCTCTGAGCAGAGAAGAGATGTATGCCAGTGGAATAGACCTCAATGGCATTCCGTCCATGACGTGGAGGTTGTCAAAACACAAGTGAGTGACGATGTGCTGCTGCTGCTAATCCTTCTCCTCCTCCTCCTCCTCCATCTCCTCCTCCTCCTCCTCCTCCTCGTCCTCCTCCTCCTCCTCTTCATATATCGTTCGCACCTTCCTTTCCTCCTCCTGATCGTCATCATCCATTCTTGCTTGTTGTTGTTCCTCTTCGCGTTACTCAAATCAGCTCCCAAACAGGAGGAGTTCGATCTCAGTGGAAGACTACATGCGCTTCTTGGTTCTCGGACGGATCCAAAATGTTGCGATGTGATTTGATGAATGTAGATATGTGCTATGGAGAAGACGTGGGCGACGAATCCTTATGCTGCTCATATGTCGGTGGTGAGATGAAAATGACGATGATTTCTCGACGCTGCGATCCTGTTTTTCATGGTTCTTGCTTTGATTGTCGTTCAGATCTGCGATTGTACCGACATGTCTCTTACAAACTTTGATATTCCTCTCTTTTACAAGGTGCTTCGATTTCGTTTTTTATGTGTTACTGAAAATCTGCTAGTGCATGGAAACTGTTGTTGAGAATTACCCAGACAATCTGGAGCACATCTTTATCTTCCCGGTATCGCTACTTCTTCTACTTTTCTATCTGATTTCTTTCTGATTGTACAGGTGATCTGGGTTGTGGATCAGGTAGATACCGACATTGTTGTTGGTGTAATTGTCATTGTCGGGGGACAGGCTGTCAGTCTGGCAAAGAAGATTGTTGCAGAGGAGACGGCGCGCAAAGTTTGAGTTGTCTGTCATAATTGAGGGCAATGATGGATGTTTGCAGGCAAAGATATGGAGTGAAGCATCTTGTAACTACGACAACATCTTATACTTTGCGATTGCTCTTACGTTACAATGACAGTTGTGAAGCTACAAGAGTACTTTCCAACTGATCAGGTGTAGAGACCAAAGTCTGTTTTGATCACCGAGGTTGTGATACAAGTGATATAATAGATTGAAGAGCGTTTTGGTGGAAGTTTTCGACCGAATACTTCATCATCTCATGTGGTTCTCGTTTGTTTATCTTGAGCTCCTCTGATTTGATTCTTGTCAGAGAAATCACAAAGCGTTGTTGAGACGATTTCCGCAATGCTCGGAGGTTTGTGACGTCTGCCAGATGAAAAGGAGAAAGAGAGAAGTTGGGAGGAGAGGAGAGGAGGGAAAGAGGAGAAGAGAGGGTGAAAGAAGGGGAGGGGAAGAGGAGGAGAGTATGATAGAGGAGGGGAGCAAAATGACAAGTTCATGATTACATATGAAGAGATGTAAGATGTTGATGATAAGGGCATGAAATATGCAGTGATATGAGGGAAAGACCCTGCGTGGTACACACAGAAATAAATTTGTTTCTTGACATCAAGGCTGCCAGGTCTACAAGCTGGAATCAAGACTGCTACAGCTGAGGTCGACTGACTCACATTATTCGTGCGTAACTTCTGAATGGCAGGGATGAGGAGATGATGTGCAAATCTGAGAGAAGAAGGGGAGAGGAAGACGGAAGGAGAGGAGACGAGGAGAATGATGAAAGAGGAAGAAGAGGTCTTGCGATCGATGGGAAAGGAGAGGAGAGTGAAGATCGTCGTCGAAACGGAGAGGTAAGAGATGGTATCAATCTATACAACAAGTCCCTGCTGACATGACATCGTCATCGTCATTGTCATCGTCATCATCTTCTTCCTCCTCCTCATGGCGTCTTCAGCAGCAGCAACAAGAACAAACTCTAATTGAGCATCCCAAGACAGACAGGCAAATGTTGAAAGCAAGGACTTCACTCCCTGCCCAGACATTCACATTTCTCACTCACGTGGTAAAGCTGATCCCACCCTTCTCCTTCACCCCTGCTCTACACTGACCTCCTCCGCTGTCCTCTTCTCTCCTCTCTTCTGCTGTCCTCTGCTGTTCTCCTCTCCCCTCCTCTCCTCTCCCCTCTCTCCTCTCCTCTCCCCTCTCCTCTCTCCTCTCCTCTCTTCCATCCTCTCCTCTCCTCTCCTGACTGGGCATCAGGTGCGTGTAGTCTTCAACAAGATCTTTCAGACTTCATTCCAACTCCTTCAAACTCTCTTATCAAGGAAACCAAGTCAGCCCCATCCGAGTGACTGAAGGACCTGGCCCGAGTCTCTTCTTACCTGCCAGTGATTGAAAGCAGAAAAACTTGACGATCTTGACGATCTTCTCTTGTCATAATAAGATAGTATGACTCAGTGATCGTAGACTCGACTTCTCTCCTGATCGGATTGTCCTCGTACTCAAACTTAACTTTTGAGTAACTTCAAGGCTCCCGGCGCCCGGCAGCGAATCACTCCGATCACGGACGACGGTCGTCACGATAACCGTTGAACTGTCACAGTGTGCCGCAATACCGGGCCGACTCGTGACTTGATTTGATCAGGGGGCCCCGCCAGGCCCGCGCCGGTGGCTGCCACGGACCCGAGTGAGCGCCGCGCGACCTCCGAGGCCGCCGGGCCTCTCAGTCACCCCCCCCCAGCGCTCCCTAAGGGCCCACGGGCCTTTTAATCCCCCCCCCCCCCCCCCCCCCGGGGGCCCGGTGGCCGCACTCTGGCAGCGCCGGGCGGCCCGCCGAGTCCGATCACTGAGTCCGGACTCGGTCCTGCGATACCTTCCCTTTGTCCTACCTTATGACAGAAGACCGAACGCTTGTCATGACGATGCGGTGGCATGGCAATAGAGCAGACGAGCATGAACGACAAGCCTGAGAGAAGAGGAGAGGTAGAGGAGGAGAGGAGAGGTAGAGGAGGAGAGGAGAGGTAGAGGAGGAGAGGAGGAGAGGTAGAGGAGGAGAGGAGGAGAGAGGTAGAGGAGATAGAAAGAGGAGAAGACGGAAAGTCAGCGCGTCATCATGATGGCGAGGAGGAAGCAGACGAAGGACCTCGACTCTTCTTCCTTCCATGATCATCCTGGACATGGCAGGAGGAGCATTCTTGTACACTTGATCCTTGCTATCAGAACCAAACCCAACGTGTTTCTTGCTCTCGCCTTCGTCGTCGCGGCTTCTTTCTTCGGTGTCTACACGCTCAACACTCACGCGTCCACAATTCGTTATGCGGGTGCTCGTCGACATCAACGGAGTGCGCAAGAGATCTTCGGGTATGCCTTGGTAGATCCTGATGATTGCGGGACAGACACTGAGGTGATGTCCTCCTCCTCCTCTGCCCTGCTCTCGATTCTCGCTCGCTGTAATCACGGGATTTTGCAGCGGGTGATCAACGTTTTTCGATGGGCGAAGAAGCATGGAGCCTTCATCCATCCCAACAT
This sequence comes from Guillardia theta CCMP2712, assembly GCF_000315625.1. NCBI lineage: Eukaryota > Cryptophyceae > Pyrenomonadales > Geminigeraceae > Guillardia > Guillardia theta. The sequence goes on from NW_005434626.1 coordinate 412,048, forward strand.
CACCACTAAGATGTTCCCCATCCCAGGCAAGCCCTTGCTCTCAAGATCCTTGACATTTTCGCTGGATCTTAGTGACAGGTATGGACAGGCGTGAAAGATGTCAAGGTGAGAGGAATCATGGCAACGAGTCCTATCAAGTATGGGAGGATTGTTTTCATGATCCCTGACTCCTTGCTGCTTACCATGAGGTATAGCTGCGACTGAATGTTTGCAAGCTGCACTGACGAGAGCGAAACCAGCAAGATTAAGCACCACCATGTGCTAGGGCAAGTCTACAATGACACTATTCAACTTCACGATGGTACTCCTACTCCTCTGCTCCTTTTATGACATTTCCCCCTGCAGCCATAGGCGCGCTTGCGGTGTTTCTATTGCTTGAGTCTCAAAACAAGAGTTCCTTCTGGAGGCCATACCTTTGCTCCCTCCCGAAGCACGTCCCGCTCCCCATGTTCTACTCCAAGGAGAGGCGACAACAGCTGAAAGAACAGCTCCCGGAGGATCAGAGGGTGAAGTTCGACGCGCTGGTGGAGGCAAGGAGGGATGTGGTGGACTTGCACTACATGCAGCTTCTCCCCGTCCTCTTCCTCAAGTACCCAACGCTCTTCTCCCCTGAGGTCTTCTCCTACGAGAAGTTCGCATGGGCTATCAGCATTATCATGTCGAGGACCTGGGGCAAGACTTACTTCGACTCTGCTCTGGGCCCTAGAGGAAGAAACATCACCGTCCACACTCTCGCGCCAGCTGCCGACATGCCCAACCACGACTCTTCGGGTCTAGAAGCCAACAGGGACCCACGGGGAAGGATGACTTTGAATGCTCAGAAGAATCTCAGTGTAGGCGAACAGTTCTTCATATCCTATGGCAGCAAGTGCGATGCCGAGTTCCTGGCTCACTACGGCTTCGTTCCGTTCAACAACAGCCACAAGAGATGCAAGGGCCGCGTGTACAGCGAGGGAGATCCGAACATGGGGGGCCACGACTCCAACGTCACGGCATGGCGGAAGAAATGGAGGAAATCTCTATCCTTGTATCACGCTCTTGTAAGGAAAGCTCGGTGACCAGTCTGACTCTTTGCTGGCCTACCAACACTGATGACTGTACAGGCGAGAAGGCAAAGATGCTTTGAAGAATCTCCTCGAATCATCAAGGGTCAAGAGTTTGCAGACCGCAGCGCAGAAGATTGTGATGGCAAGGTTACAGTAGGAGGAGTTCAGCTCTTGATGATCGTCAGAGTGACTTCGTGGAGGTGATTGTAGATAATGGATAGGAAGCACATCCAGACCAGAGATCAGAGCATGATGATTTTACTGCTTGCTAAAGAGGGAAAGATTAAGGGTGTTGCTGACCAGCACAGGAGGAGCCTATAGATTAAAATTAAGGGGAAAGGAGAACGATGAATATAGTTTCTGCTTGTCTTTAACTATGTTGGTCTGTCATGATCATACAATGCATGAAAGATTCATCGACGCTTGCTCGCAAGGATGCTAGTGCTCAAAATGATGCTAGAAATAGATCGCAAGGGACCTGTGTTTTTCTTCTTCACGTTCCACAGCTCAGACTGCTCTGCTCTGCTCTGCTCTGCTCTGCTCTGCTCTGCTCTGCTCTGCTCTGCTCTGCTCTGCTCTGCTCTGCTCTGCTCTGCTCTGCTCTGCTCTGCTCTGCTCTGCTCTGCTCTGCTCTGCTCTTGCTCTGCTCTGCTCTGCTCTGCTCTGCTCTGCTCTGCTCTGCTCTGCTCTGCTCTGCTCTGCTCTGCTCTGCTCTGTTCTGTTACTGTTCCATGCCCATCGCGAAACTACCCTGCATTTCGAATTCAAACCAAGTTTGTTGTTTCTCCCGGGAAAGAGTTCTGATAAAATTTGCTTATTAAAAACTGGTACAACTTTAAAAGAAAAACACTATTAAGATGTATTGAAGTATGGTATCAATTTCTCTCGTACAAATAGTTATCAAAATGCAAACATAATTAGCTTCAGTTACAGCTCTAAATTAGTTATTCTAATAATCTTGTATGCTAACGTCATTTTCAAAAACTGATATAGATGCTATATTATAGTTTTAAAATAATTGGATGTGGTTGTGTTGGTTTTACAACTACTATTAAACCTTAGAAAGTTGTTGTGATATTAAAACAGTTGTAAAAGAGTTTGCCTGCCGGTTACAGGCGAGCATGGCGTGTGGGAGCAAACAGAGAAGAATGTTGGCGGGAGGAGGAAGGGAGGGCGGGGAGGAGGGGAAGAGGAGAGGCAGGGAGGAAGTTGGAACGATGAGGACAGATGGATCGATTATGATCTGTAGGAGGATGATGAAGAGACTCAAACATAAGTTGGAAAAGGCCAGTAGTACTATGGAGCACAAGAAAACAATGTTGCAGAGAAAAATGAAAAGGAAACTATTGTTGGCACACGAGATGTTGTTCAATGTGACATGCAAGATGGTGCTTTAAAAATCCAGGATGTTATGACCCCATGTTTCATGCTTCAATGAAAACATGATTCTCCCACATTCGTATCTTTGAGCAAGTTTGAACGTGAATTGAACGAAAAAGATATGAACATAATTGAAGGAGAAAATCTCACAAGACGATTTTCATTCAATGTGACTGACATGTCGTGTGTGTTGTTGTGTTGATTTCCATGGCAAAAGAAGCTACATCTAACGATGCTCCAACGTAGATGTCCGGACAAGAGGGGCTTACATCGAAGGTTTCAAGTCTACATGTTGATGTAGATGAGTCAGAACACATCGAGGTTGAGATCAGGGGAGCAAGGAGCAAGGAAGTCATCCCGAAGAGTCTGGTCTGCCGGCTCCAGAGGAAGAAGACAGTGAAGGATCTCAAAGAGGAGCTGAAGCAGTGTCCTGAGATCACTAGCCATGAGCTCTTGGACAACAACATCAAGTTTGTGTTCGAAGGGAGGAGTATCTCAGACAACGAGACTTTGCTGTCTCTCATGAAGAACGAGCTGGATACAACCATCACTTTCTATGCTGTCTTCTGCGACAAGATGCCTCCCTCTCCCTCCCCCAAGGCTGCATCCTCCTCCTCCGCCCCCTCCTCCGCCCCCTCCTCCGCTCCTTTCTCCCCAGTTGCAGGCAGCAGTGCTCCTCCTCCCACTCCAGGGTCGCCGAAGTGGCTGGAGGAGGTGAAGGCAAAAGTTGAGCTCAACATGAGGAAAGCTTTCTACGACCTACTGGAGAATGCTCTGAACCCTGAGGTAACGAAGGAGGGAGACGGGACAGGAGCAGGAGCAGGAGCAGGAGCAGGAGCAGCAACAGGAGCAGGAGCAGGAGCAGGAGCAGCAACTGGAACAGGAGCACGAGCAGGAGCAGAGTACTAGCAGTATTAGAAGAGAGAAGGGAGAGAAGGAGGAGGAGATTTCTTCATCTCCGTCCCTCCATATTCTCAGGGAGCGTTCTGGGCTGTAGCTGACATGGCGAACAGAAGCCGGACTACGACTGGATCGTTCGCCTGTACGAGGAGATGAGAGACCGGCTATGTGCTCTCACTCCCCGTCGTCAAGACATCAGAGAAGAGATCTATGAGAAGATGGACTCTTCGCTCTTTCAGCAGATGCTTGTCAACAATGCCTTTGAGGTGGTTGACCTCCAGGTGCGATCCAATCAACATCATCCTCCCTCCCTCCCTCCCTCCCTCCCTCCCTCCCTCATTCCTTTTCTCCTGCTCCTCCTGCTTCTCCTGCTCTTACACTCCCTCCTCATTCTCTTGCTCGTGTTAATGATGATGATCATAATGGTGATGTTCATGTCGACTACGGATATGACATCGCTGTCTCATAGCTGTGCTCCTGCTGCGCTTCCTGTCGCTCATTCGCACGTTGCAGAATTTGGTTGGTTTCACGTTTGCAAGGCTGCAGTCCCTCTGCTCGCCAGCTCGAGACGAAGAGATCATGGAAAGGCGGAGGCAGCTAGAGGAGATGATTGCACAGCCTGACTTGTCCTTCGGGAAGGTGAGCAAGGAGGAGAACGAGGAGGGAGGAAGACGAAGACCCGGGGGAAGGAGGGAGGGAGGGAGGAGGAGGAGGAGGAAGAGGAGGAGGAGGAGGAGGGAGTTCTTTGATGTTGACGTGAATTTGCAGTTCGTTGCCTGTTATCTTAAGTTCTTTCACGTGACGGTCGATGACATCGAGAAAGATATCGAGGTCCCGCGTTGCTCCTTGTGACTTGGTTGAGTTGAGTTGCTCTCGCCAGGCCTTCAAGAGTCAAGTACAGTCAGGATCGTTTTCTCCCCAGCAATCTCCAAACCCGAAGCCTTCAACTCCTTCCGCTTCATCGGTGTGTGGTTCAGAGGATGATTGTTGTTGTTGTTGTTGTGGTGGTGGTGGTGGTGGTGGTGGTGTTGATGGTGTTGTTGTTGTTGTTGATGATGATGGTGTTGATGATGGTTTCGTTGATGGTGTAACGGAGGCAACTCGCAGGAAATTCTGTCGCCCAACACAACCAGTGCCATCAAGGACATCAAGATGAAGCTGAGGCAGCTGGGGGTGGCAGAGGAGAAGATCAGCGGATGCGTCGAGAAGAGGGTAGGAGGAGGAGAGGGCAACATCGTGGATGAAGGGGGAAGAGGGAGGGAGGCAACAGAAAGAGGATTGCAAGGAGCAAGGAGGAGAGAGAGGAGAAGGATTTTGTTGCTGATTGCATGGCAGGAACTTCTTGCTCTCCTTGATCAGGCGACTGGACGAGTAGCTGGAGAAGTGACGGGGCTGAGGTGAGGAGGGGAGGGAGAGGAAGGAGATAGGGAGGGAGGCAGGGGAGGATGCGAACGCGGGAGGAGGAGGGAGGCATTCTCTTACATGCTTGTGCCCAGGTCTCAACGTCAATCGACCAACAGGAGGTGAAATCATGTGCCGCTGCCTGAACCTTCTTCTCCTTCCCCGCCCACTTCCCTTTCCTTCTCCTCCTCCTCTTTTCCTTCCGTTTCCCTTCTCCCTCCCCCCCTTCCCTTTCCTTATCCTCCTCCCTTTCCACCAGCCGACTCCCATTTGCCTTCTGCTACTCATGTTTGCTTCAGCCTCAACTTCGAGCCGGAGAACGAAGATCAAGAAGAGCAAGGTGTCGAATTCTCTCTATCTTGCTTCCGCCTCCATCTTCTCTCCTCTCCCTCCCTCCTCCCCTCTGTCTCCCCTTCCTTCCTCCTCCCTCCTCTCCCTCCCTCCTCCCTCTTCCCTCCTCCACTTGCTTCTTGTTTCCTTCCCTTCTACCTCCACTTCTCGTCTGACTTGCTCCAGGATCGAAGGTGGAGGTGACTTTCAAGATTATGCAGCGGGCTGGAGACAACCTCCCTCCTGTCACTTCCATCCCCCTAGACTCGTCTAGTACCGTGTCTGCGGTATCCTCCCTCTCCTCTCTCTCCTTCTCTCTCCTGCCCGCCCTCTTCTCTCCTCTCCTCTCCTCTCCTCTCCTCTCCTCTCCTCTCTTCTCATCTCCTCTCCTCTCCTCTCCTCTCTTCTCCTCTCCTCTCTGCCCTCTCTTCTCTGCTTCTCCTCCTCCTGCCCTCTCTTCTCTTTCTCCCATCTCCTTTCTCCCCTTTGCTCCCTTTCCTTCTCACCCGGCGGCAGATGAAAACTTCACTGGCTAGCAAGATACCGCTTCCTGACATCGCACACGTTCGCCTGGTTCGCTGACTCCTCCTCGTCCTCCTCCTCTTACCGCTGCCTGTAGGTTCACGCTGGTCGGGTCCTTGAGGAAGATGTTCTCTTGTCCTCTCTGATTTCTTCAACGACGGTGAGTGAAATTTTCCTCTCCTCTCCCTCTCCCTCTTCCTCCTCTCCCTCTCCCTCTTCCTCCTCTCCCTCTCCTCCTCCCGCCTCCTTCTTGCCGCCTTTCGCCCTCCCCCCTTCCTACCGCCTTGTCCCCCCTCTGACTCAGTGCAGGAGGGGATCAGCATCCTCGTCGTTCTTCCTCGCAGGACCTCGGACGTCAAGGTGTCTCCCTCCTCCCCGGAGACCTGCAAGCAGCCCTCCCCGTCGTGCGCGGTCGAGGAAGAGACGGTGACCGGTTGACGACAACAAGGAGGAAGGAGTCGCGAGGAGGAGGAGGAGGAGGAGGAGGAGGAGGAGGGGGAGATAATTTAAGGATTACGAGTAGATTTTGTTTTAATTTACATCTGAATAATGCACATATAATACCACGATCTAGATAGACATACATATTCACAGTGACAACTTTGCCCTCACCAGAGAAGAATCCTCTTCTCCGATATGATTGTAACACCTCAACCTGTTCAAACTTTGTCTTCTGAACATGTTCAATTCAAGGTGTTGCTCTTCAATGATCTTCTCTTTCTTTTTCAGCTCATTCTGCATTCTTCTGATCATTGACAACAACTCCTCTTTCTGCTGCATCATAACATCTTCAAGATCAACCTGAGACCAACCTGCTTCTGACATCACGCTCGTGTCGTTTCTCCCATATTCTTCCTCGTGCACATTGACATCATCGACAGTTTCTGTCTTGTCGAACAGTCCAGGAAAGGATTCATAAGATTCCTCAATTTCTTTGTTCACCTCACACTGGAACAAACTGTTGTCGTTGCATTCCAAGTTGGCATCACCCTCAGTATTGCAAGCTACATCTTTGCTCCCACCGATGGGATTCTCTGCTATCGTAGCATCTGCACTCTGAGCATTTTCTGACATCCTCCAGCCGTTGTCGCCGACCTCCTCATCGGATGATCCTTCCTTGTCATTGTTGAGATCGTCTTCCAGCACAACATTCACGTCCCTGTTCGAGTCAAACTCCGAGTCCATCATGTGCGTGAAGAGAAACTCTTCGCAGAGAGCAATCTCAACTTGGCGCGGCCTCTGCTTCATGCTGCTCTTACAAACATCCTCGGCCGCCGAGATCTTCGACGCTTCTCTGTTGAGTTTCCAAGAGAAGAAGAAGAAATTCGTCAAGTCTCGATCTCCTTGCTTCCAAAGAAAGTTGCTCAGTCTCTCCAACCTCCTGCTCTCCTGCCTCTCAACCTTCCATGCGCCCACACAGCTCGACAGCAGATCCCTTCTGCTCCCGCATCGTCGCTCCTCAACGCTCAGCCTGGTGTCTAGCATGCTCGTGGTGTGGGACCTCCACACGTGGAAGGACTTGGCAAGAGCCACTTCACCTGAAGGCCCGGAAGCGAAAAGATCCTCAACTAACCCGTCCTCGCCCTCACCCTGCTCTTCTTCCCCGTTCCCTCCCTCCTCGTCCTCGTCCTCGTCTTCGTCCTCGTGCTCGTGCTCGTCTTGTGTTTGCAGATAGTGAGTGCAGGCTTCTCTGAGATGGTCTTGCAGCTGCGAAAGCTCTTCTTCTTCCCTCAATAGGCTACACAAGAGTTCATCCGCCATGCTCTCCTCAGCATCGGAGAGCATGCTGGTATCGTTCTCCCCCAGGCTGGCCGTCTGACGAGGAGAGAACAAGAGCTGGCGCAAGGGAAGCGAGAGGTCGGAGTGTCTCGTCAGGATTGGGCCTTTTGGGCTTGGAGTTGAAAAGATCTCGCTCAAGTGAGTCTCATGCAATGAAAGCACAGGCATTGTACCCGACGGCATGCTGTGGTATGTGATTACAGAAAGATTGAAGTAGCAGTTGTTTCCTTGAACGTGCTGCTCTTAGCTTACCCTTTCCACTCTGTTTCTCCTCTCCTCGCTACTCCTTCTCTTCTCTTCTCTTCTCTTCTCTTCTCTTCTCTTCTTCTCTTCTCTTCTCTTCTCTCCTCTCCTCTCCTCTCCTCTCCTCTCCTCTCCTCTCCTCTCCTCTCTTCTCCTCTCTTGGCTCTTGCAGATTTTCTTCCCCTTGACCTCGTCACTGGGCGCCCGTATCACATAAAAATAAGTCAATCCTGCAATATGTTTATAATTATATAACTCAAAAAAATTGAAATACAAATTTTAAATCTAATGTTCCACAAAAATGGGCTAAAAGTAATTAAGCGGGGACTGGTCAATCAAAACACGCTCTTTCGCAGATTTCCCCGAGAGTTCCTGTAAGCCCCACCCCCCCAACCACCCAATGCTACCCCTATCTACTTCTGCACATGCTGAGCTCTATTCAGACCGGTGAGAAACGAGGGCAAATGAGGGGTCAGGGGTGCTGTTGATCGGCGCATGGTAGCAGTGTACTGGGGCCGCAGGCCTCTTCATTCTTAGAAACAATTTTAAATCCGAACCTCTTTTACACGAAAATGAATCTTTTCGTGCTTGTTTCTGTCTCTTGCCGTTTGAGCACCCTCTATCCAGAAGATCTCATAGAAGTGTTTCCCAAAACACTTTTAAGAAACTGAAGCTAAAAATGAACTATTAAAACAGTTTTTTTCCAGATCAACCTTCAAGATGCCGTATCTCTCCTACTGGTTTGTCCTTTATAAATGTTTTAATATTAATACTGATGTTTTAATATCGGAGCTCCGGGTACGCCTCGGGTCTGATGTTACAGATCTGAAACGCAGGGATTCATCATCTTAACCGACGATGACGAAGCCGGCAGGACCGGGCCCGGGAATCACTGAGCCGGGCCCGGACACTGGGACTCAACTGAATGTCGCAAGTTTGACAAGCCTGAGGTCAACGGTCGCCCCCGGCTGCGGCGGCAGTGCAGTGCGATCGTCATGGTCATCCCGGTGGTACCGCAGACTGGCAGTGATGAGGCGACATGGCCGACCAAACTGACATGATGGCACCACGGACTCGATCAGTATGCCGCGGAGTCCGTCCGCCGATGTGAGTCCGTCAGTGACGTCACCCGGAGTCAAGTCGTTCAACGAGTACGGTACGGTCGCCGACTGGTTCGACTCGATCCGCCCGCTCAGCCGATGATGCCATGCAATGATTCGAAATCATTCAACTTTGGAAGCCTCGTCAGGCTCCCCGGGCGTCCAATGATGCCAGGGACGGTGACGCCGTCAGTACGGTCAGCGGGGGACTCACTGAGTACTGAACTCGGAACAACTGTCACAAGACCGTGGCTGAGACGGTCAGACTGACTGCCATCACCGTGCAACGAAGTTAGTCGGCAGTGTGGGCCTACTCAGTCGCCGTCAGTGTAGTGGCAGCGGCACGGGCTGACTCAGCAACTGATTGAGAAACGAAGGCGAGTCTACAGTAGTCTGAGTACAGAGTACAGCGATCAGCGCTCGCTGCTCAGGCGCATGCTCGGCAGTAGTAGGGGAGGAGGACTCTCCTGGAAGGAACAATCCGGGCACTGTCACTGCAAGTTAGGGAGAGGACTGCAAGGCGAGGGCGAGAGGGAGAAATTGAAAGAAGATGGACACGGATACGGTTGAAATGGATGGATTAGACTACTTGATTGCATCGAAAGAATTTTGTGCAGATACTTGATATGAACTTTGATGATATACAATCTTTGCTCACTAGTATGAAGGAGCAGGAGCAGGAGCAGGAGCAGGAGCAGGAGCAGGAGCAGGAGCAGGAGCAGGAGCAGGAGCAGGAAGGAGGATATACACTACAAGTAAGGAACTCAACTAGAAGGAGGATGAACAAAGTCCATGGGTGGGTCAAGAAAGAAAACTATTCGCGAACCGTTCTTGGCACGTCTGATCCGACATGTCGAGCAATGATGGGGCTCAACTCTGACATGTTGTGTATGCAGGACCTGTCGTATGCTACCTCAGCGTTGACGAGCTAGAGCTGAGCTGGAGGAGGTCGAGGATGCAGACGCCTCTGACGAGGGAGGTGCAGCAATGGCTGGGGGATCCGCTCGATAGGATAGTGGCCATCCCTTTCCGTTCTCTCCATGGCAGACCGCTGCTCGCCGTCTCTTCGCAGTTGAGGAGAGAGGAGAAGGGAGAGGCGAGGGCGGGAGACGAGGAGACAAGAATCAAGGTTCGGGTGACGGTGAGATCAGAGACGTCGCAAGATGCTGAGGGTCCACGAAGACGACTTCCTTCTCATCCGACTCCTCACGCGACTGTTGGGAGAGGAGGAAGAGAGGAGAGCAAGCAGGTGAATGGAAAGAAAGGAAGAAGCAGTTCAGGGAAGGTGGACAGTCGGACAAGCTCAGTGGTAGAACAGGGGGGTGAGAGGGGAGTTCGAAGTGCGAGCGAGGAGGAGGAGGTGGAGGGAGGGAGGGAGCAAGAACGCGTGAAAGAAGTGAGCCAAGTGTTGAAGAGAGGAGGTGAAGAAAGAGAGACAGCCAAGGCAGGGAAGGACAAGGAGACCGGAGACAAGTTGTACAAGCATCTCAGAGTGAAGGAGACATCATATCTCAAGGACATTGTTACTGATCCGCACCTGATGAGAAGCAAGAATGATGAATTCACAATCATGATGCGGGAAAAGTCTCGCAAGGAAGCGTTGGAGGAGTTGGAGGTAACTCTGCAGACTTTGTCGTCCCCAAGTGAGAATTTTCTTGCAAGTTGAAGAAGATGGAGAAGATGAAGAAGATGAAATACAAGAGCAGTTTGATGGAACAGATGGATGAAATGCGATTGAAGGCTAGATATGAGATGGACCAGAAAGATCAGGAGAAGCAGCAAATCATCAAGTAAGTCAATCTCATTCCACCACCTCTACCATTCACACACCATTACTTGCGTGCCTAGTCCCACTCCATCCTCTCATCCAGTAACTCAACTTTCTCTTTCACTTCTTCCTCTTTCATATTCCACCACCACCTCCTCCTCGTTCCACCCTTCGTTGTCCTCCTTGCTTCATAGTTACGTTATCTCCCTTGCCTCACAACTTGTCGCAGCAAGCTAAGAGATGAAGCGCTCCAACATCATCGCAAACAGATGGAGAGCCTGCAGCGCAAGGAATCTCTTGCAAGAGACATCCGAAGCGCCATCGCCATGGTCCTCTTCTCCCCCCCCCCCCCCTCCTCCTCCTCCTCCTCCTCTCCCCTCCTCCTCTCCCTCCTCCTCTTCCGCTTCTTCCTCCCGTCTCACCCTCATCGCACTGCAGGAGCATCAAGAAATCCAGCGAGAAATGGCGGTGTCGAAGATGAGGGCAAAACAAGATCGTAAGAGGTGGGAGGAGGAGGAGGAGGAGGAGGAGGAAAGATTGACACGGAAGTAGTAGAGGAGGGAAGAGGATGAGGAGTAGAAGAAAAGATGGTCGCTGAAATAGAGACGAGGACGAGAACGAGGACAGGGACAAAGATGAGGACGAGGACGAGGACAGGGACGAGGACGAGGAGGTGGTGCAAAGAGGGAAGGGGAGGCTGAGAGGCATGAGAGGAGGAGAGTGACTTATCAGCGGGAAGGTTCGAAGAGGAGATGAAGCAGGAGGAGCTGCAACTCAGAGCAGCCCAGGAAGCTGCAAAGAGAGAGAGAGACCGCGCGCATGTCGAGAACGCCAAGATCGCCGAGGAGGTTCGTCGAAGGGAGGGGGAGAGGAGAGGAGAGGAGAGGAGAGAACAGGAGGGGAAAAGAGAGCAGGGGCAGGAGCAGGGGCAGGGGCAGGGGCAGGAGCAGGGGCAGGAGCAGGGGCAGGGGCAGGAGCACGAGGAGGGGAAGGAGCTGATTCGTCTTTGGTGTGCTGAAATTTTTTGGCAGAAGTTGACGGCAGCAAGGATGGAGGCGATGGAGGAGGTCAAGATGCAGAGAGAGCTCATGGAGACGTTGAAGAAGAGGGAGGAAATGCGTGAGAAAGAGATGTTAGAGAGACAGAAGAAGATCAAACAGCGAGAGGTCAATTGATTTCTCCTCTCCTCTTCTCTCTCCTCCTCTCCCCTCCCCTCTCGCTTTCCCGTCGTTCTCATGATCACTCTGCTCTGTTCCAGGCCGCAAGCGCAACCTTCTTCCAAGACGCAGCGTCAAGAAGCAGAGAAGCGGAGGTCAGGATCGCGCTACAGAACCAGGTTGGTCCTGCTGCTCTTGTGTCTTGTTGACGGGGATGTCAGGAGAGGATGAAGGAGGAGGCAGACAAGGAGGTGCAAGATAAGAGGGACAAGAAGGAGAGGACGCGGGAGTATTGCCAGGCGAGCCAACCCTCCTCTCTTCCTCTTATCTGCTGCGCTGATGCCTTTCAGGACCTGAGATTACAAATGGAAGAAATCTATAAGAAGCAGGAGGAGGAGAGGGCACGCGAGAGGAGGGAAGCAGCAAAGATCAAAAGGCATGGCACCCTCACCTTGTCTTGCTCTCCTTCTCTCCTCTCTCTCCCTCTCACCTTGTCTCGCTCTCCTTCTCTCTTCTCTCTCCCTCACCTTGACTCGCTCTCCTTCTCTCCTCTCTCTCCCTCACCTTGTCTCAGGTTGTACGAGCATGCGCTAGAGCAGGACAAGCTGCTGGCGCGTGAGAGGAGGGAGCGAGCCATGGACAACGACCTCCTAGTGAGGCAGCAGGCCCGCGCAGAGAGAGAGTTCATAGCGCGAGGAGCAGGTACGACTTGTGTTGGGTCGCCATAACATGTCACAAGCTGAGCAGGACGATATGGTTTGAGCCAACACGAGTACCAAGTGACTTCGAGTTTGTTCAGTTCACTCTGACAACCATCTCATAAAGCTGTAAATAACAAGCACACGCGAGTAGCAGTTGCAAGCACTACAAGTACAATCATCGAAGGCTGGTCGCCTGCACGTCGAATCCTTGTTGGCGAAGGACGGTAGCGAGCTCGGCTTCTCTCCCGTAGTACGACGAGACTAATTTTGGGATACTCTTAATCTGCGACTCCTTCTTTCCCGCCGGCAACTTCTCATACAGCCTGTACAGACGGAGAGCGAGCTTACCCCTCGTCATGATCTGGTCACTAGGGGAGTCCAGGTCTAGACCGTACTTGTCTTGCAGGCTTCTGTTCAGGTCGCTCACCATGAACTTGTAGGAGGAGGCCACTTGCTTTGCTTTGTCTGCTTTCGCCGGATTCCAGAAGGAATAAAAGAATTTTAGCTTCTGCACAAGATCCCTTTCATCCATTTCCACACAATCCTGTTTCCCGTTCTCATTTTCAGGCTGACAGGAAACATCTGCAGCTTCCTTCTGAGAAACAGATCGTTTCCCTGCAGAATCAGAAACCTGATGGTCAGGCACCGGCCCCAGTGACTTCCAGAATTTCAAATGATTCAAACTGCAAGTTTTCTGTCCTTGATCGTGTTCGAAGAAATGATTTTTGGACTCCATGGGGGACGAAATGTCAAGATCTTCTTCGTGCTTGGAATCTTTCAGCAGAAACGATTCTAGATCCGCTCCATATTTGGCCCTCAGAGTTTCATTCAGTTTGCTCGTATCATATTGATACTTTGTTAAAACTGCTTCTACTTGGTGGACATTGGACGGCTTGTAAAAATTGTAAAATTGTGTCAATCTGTCGATCAGAACACTTGAAGAGCTCTTGTTGCTGTCCTCTTTGTTTGAATTCAAATCCTTGCCATACTTCTTCCGTAAGGATTCGTTCAGTTTTTCAACAGTATCCACATTCGATTTAGCCACCCGTTCAGCATCTTTCAATTTCGAGGGATTTACATTCGAGTAAAATTCGACCAGCATGTCTTTAAGAGCATTGATCCTGTGTGGTAGAGAATCGTTAGAGCACGTGCTGCTTGTTTCATTTTCCTCCTGCAGAGACATGAAGCATTTCCTGCTTCTCAACTCTTCCTCACTTGCGTTCAAGCTCACACCGTATTTCTGGGTCAGAGAATGATTTAGCATTGATATGTCTTCGAAGTATCTCTTGGCCAGGGACGCGGCTTCACTCATACGAGATGGATTGATGATTTCGTAGAATTTGATCAATTTTGCCTCCAGACCCTGAGGGGTAAAGAAGTAATCGCTCGTTCCCGATTCGACCTCCTTGTCGTCAACCATGGTTGACGATCTACTCTGCTCGCTTGAATCAAAGCTTTCCTTGATGTCCTGTTGAGGGCTTTCAAGATCGTTCAGGTCAGCATTGTATGATTTCCGCAGCCGCTCGTTCAGATCACTTTCATTGCCGTGAAAATCACGCACAACATCGCGTACATTACTCATTTTGCTGGCGTTATACTTGGCGTAGAAGCAACGAAGTCTTGACGACAGCTTTTCTCGAGATTCAGTCCATGACTCGGCAGTCCTCACGTCCAATGTCTCTATCTCTTTGATTCTTTCGTGTACAGCCTTGATGCTGATTCTTTCGGGCACAGATGCTTGAAACATTGAGTCAAGGAGGGCATGGTACGGCTTCGAAAACCCAGGCGGTAGTCTGTTCTCAGGGGTTCTGGGCAGGCGAGTTCCTTTGACGGCCACCAATTCAGCCATCTCTTTCCGGTTGTTGAAGTCCTTGTCTTTCCATGGTATCACCTCATTGACGAGCTCCCACATGATTACACCCATGGCCCACACATCAACCTTGAGGGTCAAATCCTGCCCCTGCAGCTGTTCGGGAGCCATGTAAGCTGGACTACCAGATATCGTAGTGGATTGATAAACTTCACCAAATATTTGTCGAGAACATCCAAAGTCAGTTATCTTCACTTGCATGTCAGAGGTAAGCAGCACATTGTTTGTGCTCAAATCTCTGTGCACAATACTCAGGTCATGCAGATAACCTACTCCCGAAGCTATTTCTCGTGCAATGCTGAATTTCTTAAGCAAAGGAAGATTCACTGTCTTACGATGAATCAAGTCGAACAAACTCCCATTGGAGCATAGCTCAAACACAAACGCTAGTTGAAAATCATCATTACTTCCCTTAGCATCAGGGAAATTCGTTATCATTCCCTTGAATTCAACAATATTGGGATGGTTTAGAACTCGTGTCACAGCCAACTCAAGCCGAATGGAATGAAATATCTGCCTGAAACTGATCTCGCCCCTTGCCGGCCCCTGCAATGGTCATCATTTTCACCAGATTGAAGAAACACAAACTTACCTTGCATATGTGCTTCACGGCCACCGGCAGCCCATGCATTGTGCCACTGTAAATGGATCCAAACGCTCCCCTGGCAATTTCTCTTCCTTCGATGACATCTTTCGCTTTGATTTCTCTTCCCTCCATCAGTTTTATCACTGAATAAAACTCCTGAAGCGATTTTGAGAACCCATTGCTCTTCGCCCACATCAATCGGGAATCTTCCTCTTCACTGCTGGAAGTTTCATCGATGTCAGTGACTTCGCTCGTTTTCCTTTCCCTCTCTGAGTTGATTGCAGGAGCATTCTTGGCCTTCATCCCGGAAAAACGTTTAGTCGGCCGAACGAACCTAAAGTCCTCTCCTGCTCAGACGTCGATCAAGATGGTATTCGTTCTAAAATTTCCAGCACAGTGCACACTCTTCCTTAGGAAACCACCTCAATGTGGCAGATGGTATTGCTAGAGGTATTGCTATTGATCAAGGCTCGACTTCAACGAAGGAAGATCAGGGGGAGGAGAGGAGCGGAGAGGAGAGGAGCGGAGAGGAGAGGAGAGGAGAGGAGAGGAGAGGAGAGGAGAGGAGAGGAGAGGAGAGCGAAGCAGGAAGGGAGGGAGATAGGGAGGGAGATAGGGAGGGAGATAGGGAAGGAGATAGGGAGGGAGAGCAGGCAGGGATGGAGAGGACCGGTTTCCGATGAGGGTTGGGGGTGCAGTGAGGGGAGGAACAGTAGGTGGGGTAGTGCAGTACTGCATTGTAGGGTGGGTGGGACTAAAATGGCTGCAAACGTCATTCAAGGAGGGGTAGACGAGGGTATGAGGGGGTGGTCATCGCAATTCTTGTTCAATTACCCTCTCTTTCCCCATCCCTAACCCCTCTGTGATGGGGGTTATATCCCGTGAAAAAAGTTGAAGGGGGGAGGTGGAAAGGTAAGCAACCTACGGTTAAAAAAGTTACTACCGATGTAGAGTAGGTTGGTGGTATCGAGCACCCCCTGTACCCCAGGAATTTACCGCTGAAACCCCAGATAATGTCCTTAATGGGGTGGGTAGTGATTTCGGAAGAGTCACGCCGCCGGACTCATCATGTAGAAAGGGTGCATGCGGTCTTCGTGGTCATCATTGAGGGGGGTGGGTAGGGGATTTAGTTGACAAGGGCAGGGGATTTGAGGGTAGGGTACTCGCAGAACGGTACGTGCGTGCCGCCGGTGGGAATGGCACCACGTGAAGATCAGACGCCGACTGGGGGGTCCGGTACTCAGAATGCCAGTCAACCCACCGGTCATTGATACCGCCAAGTGTATGACAGGTCAGGGTAGCGCAGCAGTGGTACCCGGTCATCATGGTCGGGTCACCACTGGGGCAGGTACCGTAGTACTACCGGGTGGTACCTCTCACTGACTGTCCCTGAACCGTACGGTACCGGGGGGGTGTAGGAGGGGCGGAATTGCCGCCCAGTCTACAAGGTCGGTGCTGGGACCGTTAACGGTAGTACCGTACGAGCCTTGAAGGCGAAATGACTGATAACTTGAACTACTACCGGGTACCTCGGGCCAGTACCCCCCCTTCTTGTCGGAGTGCTGTTTGATGACCGAGCCTCCGAGAGCGGCGCCGAGACCAGGGGTTACTAGTTACGTAGTACTGCCAAGATCGGACCACCATGACACTACCAGGGGTCACCAGTGGTGGAGGACCGGTGGCAGGCACTGGACAGTAGCCTTGGACCTTCGGATATGGCACGAAGATATTCAGGGTGGTGGGGTTAATTCCGGCAGCGTGACCCCCACTTAAATTAGCCTGCCACCCGTGACCCGGGAGGTACCGTACTTGAATCGGTCAATTGTACCCCTGTACCCCACGTTTCATTGGCGGGGACCGGGTCTTCCGAAGTTGAAGTTGGCGCCCGCCATCAGTTGACTCATCCGATGGCCTTTGCCCGACTGTAGGGGTGGGGCTTGCGGCATAACATGAGCCTGGGAGGTACTACCGGTCCTATGCTTGGGTGCGAAACTGAGTACCCCCGTATCCCGAGTCCGTGCCGTTAAAAACTCAAAGAGAGGGAGGCCCATGGAGGCTTGAAGGGTCGGAAAGGGGGTAGGGGGTAGGGGGTAGGGGGTACAGTACGGTACAAGTCTGAACTTTCCGCATAGCGGAAAAAGTACTCAAGTTTTTTTGAGAACTTTGACTGCCACAAAGTTTGAAAATTTCATTTGAGCTCCAAGAGATTGTCGGGGAGGCAAACACAGGCGAACATGGCGGGGGTAGTGGGGACGTTGAACATGATGGGAGAAAGCTACAACTTCCTTGAGTTTGCTGATGACAACAAGCGCAATCAAGATCAAGATGAACAAGAATGTATTGTATTGTAGATGCCTGAGACAGGAGAAGTGATCATGATGCTTCGCAGCCTGGATTCAACGATATGGGAGGATCTTGGAGAGGTTCAAGATTTTGAAGTCTGCAGATGTCGTGAGGGAAGCTGAAGCCATTGGCTTCAAACTGCAAGTGGTGATGAATGTTTGTGGGCTGCTCATTCGGTCGGCTGTTGTCCTGAGAAATGCAATCCCAGGCTCTGCACAATGAACTGTTCTTCCAAGAATGTACCGAAGAATTTCTGCAACGAGACAACAAGATGGCCCTGACTAACCGCACCAACCTCATCGTATGCGGAGCAAAACCAGTCCATGGCGATGGGACTCCGTTGTTTCTTCATGCCAAGAACTGGAGAGCTCTGATGAAGGTCAGAGTCAGCATGGAGGAAAGCGGAACTCACAGCCCAACAGGACCAAGTCGTGCATTATCACGAGAATCTCAAGGATCACTGCATGGTGATAGTTTCCTCCTCCTGCTCCTCCTCCTCCTCCTCCTCCTCCTCCTCCTCCTCCTCCTCCTCTTCCTTTTCTATGCTGCAGCTGTAATTGAACCTAATGGAGTAAGGCGCTGTGGGACGTTGCATGTAACCTGGCGGCGGAGGGTTGTCACGGTTCGTCTTTGCCTCGAGTGGCATGGGAGGCCAGTGATGGTGGGGATCGCAGGCGACTACCTTTCTCTTGGCAGAGAATCCTATCTCAACCCGGACAACTTCGTTGTAAGCCGCTTGTCCCCGGCATCGCATTACGCTGAAGGGCAGAGCGCGTGCAGGAGAATTACAGGAAGTTGCTGGAGCCGTTAGGTGAGGCTGAACATGATTTACGTGCTTGCTGAAGGATGGTTTCGATTGACGAGTGTGCTTGTAAGGATCATCATCAAGTTTTGTCCTGGCAGTGCAGGTCAGCACGAATCGCTCGTGTCATGGATGGGTGTGAAGAGACTCGCAGGAGTATCCGGCGCCGGGGTCAGCAAGACACGCAGCCTTGCAGACAGTGTTGGAAGAGCGAGGATATCACGTTTATGAGGTTGTTTCTGCTACCGATGACCCTCGAGACGCTGAAGAAGCTGCAGGGTGAGGGGCAGGCGTTTATATGCTCCCATCCCTGTGCTTCTCCGAGGGATGTCAAGACCAGCCCGCTCGGTAGAAGAGAAGGGGCGGGGGAGAGCAGGACAGCAGGGAGGGGAGGAGGAGAGGGGAAGGGGGGCGGGGGAAGGAAAGTAGGGCGGGGGGAGGAGGATGGGGGAGGTGAACATTGTGAACCATGTGAACGAGGTGGTAGGATGCGACAGAGAGGAACTGCTTCGAGGAGTCGGAGGGTCATTGGAGGTGAGGGACGTCCAGGAGTTAGAGGGACTGACGGCTGCGACAAATCAAGGAGGAGCCATGCAGCGAAGATTGGGAGCGATTCCGTACAACAGCGAGGAAGACGATGGTGGTGGAGGAGAGTTTGTTCGTGCGTGAGTTTTGCCGAGGAGACTCTCGACATCGGAGACAAGCTGAGAGTGATCAACGTACACGTCAAGGTCAGCTGGGAGGCAGATGACTGTATGAGTCTGCACTCTTGACTTGTTGATGGACTGTTGTGATGGTCGAGAGGATGGATCAGGGATGGGAATGATCACGACGATGAATATGAATGATTGCAAATGAAACAATGACTCTTTGCAAGGAGCTCAAGACAGAAGCTGGAACAAAATTTCTTGCAGACTACATGAGAAGTCTTTGCCATTCAGGTCTTTGTCATGAGTTCAATCCTGTGGTGTTTGACATTTCCAACAAAGAAAGGATCAACTTTCTGTTAGCGGATACCAACATTCCCAACTCTTCCAAGGTTTTCCTCTCCCGCTCTGTCCCACTCCCACTCTCACTCGCTCACTGCAGGTTGAAACCTTTTCTGCTCGCGCCGCTGCACTCGGACTCCGCGTCTTTCCCTCCGGGTGCGGCGTCTAGAGAGCTGAGGAAGTAGCATGTGGAGGAGTGGATCAGGGTCCAGACGAGCGAAGGAGGAGGAGGAGCGAACGAGGGGGAGGACGGAGGGAGGGGACGAGGAGGAGGATGTTGATGGGTTGGCAGCGTGACGACAAGAAAGAAGCGGACGGAACTTCATGGGCAGATGTACGACGCTCGCAAGTGCCTGAAGGTGATCTGATCGGTTCCTGTCGCTTCCAACGAATTGCAGGTGGTCGAGGCAAGGAAGGACTTCTGCCTCTGCTGGGCTGCAAGTGAGCTGAGAGAGCAGCTGGAGTCGTCGCAGAGTAGCTGGCAAGTCAAGGTGTCTCCTGGTGAAAGACTGAGTGCGGTGTTTGCGGCTGATGCATGCTATGCCAGAGCTGGGCGAGGACGGGGAAATGGTGAGCACATGAGGAGAGGAGGGGAGAGTGACAGTTGGTCAGCTGCTCCCGAATGCTCACTGGCCGACGGATCACGCCATGCTGAGCGTGCAGGTTGAGCTACTTCCGCAGCTGCTCTCGTCGGTCTGAGCTCGGCAGGAGGTAGGGAGGAGCTTCAATCGCCAGCTCTAAGTTGTTCCATCTCTCTCCTCCTGTGCTCGTCTTCCTTTCTCGTCTTCCTTTCTCTTTCCCACCGAGCGAGGGATTCGAGACCGTCCGTGCTGTCTTGACCCTTGCTTGCCATACTCTCTTGACCTTCTCTTGCCATGCTCCTCTTCGCATGCGCTCTCACCCGCGTCAACCTCCGCACAGAGTTGCCTTATCATCTCCTCCCCGCCCCTTCTTCATCCCGCCCTCTCCTCCCACTCTCCTCCTTGTCCCTCAAATTCCTGTCTACTTTTCTGCATATGCATCTCTCTATTTGTCTCTTTCTGTCCCCACCCACCACCCACATTCCCTCTCCCTCCCTCTCCCTCTCCCTCTCCCTCTCCCTCTCCCTCTCCCTCTCCCTCTCCCTCTCCCTCTCCCTCTCCCTCTCCCTCTTTCCCTCCGTCTTCGTCTCCCTCTCCCTCTCCCTCCCCCTCTCTCCCTGCCTTGTCCATGCTGCTGCTGCTGCTGCTGCTGCTGCTGCTGCTGTCCGCACCGCGATTTCTTGACACTCTTTGTCACCAGAAGGTTGAGGTCCAACAAATCGAACTCTCACAAAACATCATGCTGCGCACATCTTCCGCACCCCCTGCTTCTCCTGTGATAGGTTCACCAGGACCCTCAGTCCGGCTGCCTGCGCACGAGGATACTCATGACAATCTCGCATCACCTTGACAGTCGCCTCGATCCCTCCTCTCGCTGCAATCTCTCTCCGTCTCTGCTCGTCCTCCGAGAGGTATTTCAGCACCGTCAGCGCATCCATCGCCATCGCTCGCTCATCCAATATGCTCGAGGAGATGGAGAGCAACTCCAGTCCTTGTCGCTGCTCATTCCCGTCTACTTTTAGCCCCTGCATCCACGAGACCGCAAACGCTCCCACCTCCTCAATCGCCAGGACTGACTTGCGATCCTCCTCCTGCTGAGATACTGTCACCAACATCTGCAACCCTAGAGCCTGTATCCATCTATCTCCTAGGGCGCGTAGAGAATTTCTCCTCCTTGTCGTCACAGCGTCCTGGAAGTGTCCCAATAGAAAATTTCCTCGTCCTCTTCTACGATGTTCCGGAGATCCTTCAGCTCCGAGTCAACGAGCTGGAGCAGGGAGGGGAGAGGGGGAGGAAAGAAGGAAGGGCACATGTGGGAAAACAGCAAGAGGGATGAGAGCGAGCACGAGAGGAATGAGGTCAAGAGAAGGAGGAGCAGGAGCAGGAGCAGGAGCAGGAGCAGGAGCAGGAGCAGGAGCAGGAGCAGGAGCAGGAGCAGGAGCAGGAGCAGGAGCAGGCTAAGAGCAAGTATCTCACGGCCTCAGTAAACGTGGGTCTGCTTGCGGTCTCGTACACGAAGTTGAGCTTCACGTGCAATCTTGACAAGTGCCTCATAGCACCTTCTAGCTCCTGCACCAGTAGCGTCAGAAGATGGACGGGAGGGAAGAGACAAGGACCATGAAGATGACGTCATTCCTCTCTCGCGCTAATGTGAGCTCCTGCGATGCAAGATCAGCTGTGGATCGCGGAGGAGGAGGAGGAGGAGGAGGAGAAGTGGTGGTGGTGGTGGTGGTGGTGGAGGAGGAGGAGGAGGTGGTGGTGGTGGTGGTGGTGGTGGAGGAGGAGGAGGAGGAGGAGGAGGATCAGGACGAGGACGAGGACGAGGACGAGGAAGAAGGAGGCTGACTTTGTCGATGAAGTCAAGACACGTCATGCATCTGTCTCGCAGTCTGAGAGCAGTGGAGCGGATGGATGGGCCGTGTGTGTTGTTGAGGAACATCTCGAATTCCTGGCAGGAGCAGAATCAAAGGGGAGGAAGAAAAGTGTCGATCCTCACCTTGGCTTCTTGCCACACAGAGCTGAGGGTCATGGAGGACAAAGCTTCTTCCTCCCTGCTTGCGAGAAAGTCAGGCGAGCATCAGGAACGTACGCAGGTCGACTTGGAGCTCGTTGTCATGGTGCCGTTCGCCTCAGCCCGGTAACTGCAAAGGGGACAAGCGAGGCAGCGTCAGAGAGGACGAGGAGGGGGAAGGGGAATAAAAGATGGGGTAGAGGAGAAAGGAGAAAGGAAGCAGACAGGAGGAGATGAAGGCAAAGAGGAAGCAGACAGGAGGAGATGAGGAGGAGGTAAGAGGAAAGATGAAGAGGAGGTGGTACCCGTGCATTGAATTTGGAGGAAAGATGAAGACTTTATCCTCCCATGTTATGGAGAACGCAACTTCCTGGAAGCAACCACGTCAGTGATGCTGATTCCTCTCCGTCTCATTCTTCATACCTCCTCCTCCCCCTCGTACTCAACCCACTTGTCCTCCCGCTCATCGTAGCGCCGTTTCACCAGAGGCTTCCCATCGACCTAGGAGGATCCGTGAACGTTGGACCGGGGCAGTAGGAGCAGGGCAAATGGGCAAGGAAGAGATGCAGGAGAGAAAAACGGAGCGACTGAAGGATAATCGGCGTCATCGTCATCGTCATCATTGTCATCACCACAACTCTCGCTATCATCGCCCCCGCCACGACCACCACAAGCAGCAGCAGCAACGAGAGGGATCGTTGTTATCTCAGGCAATGGAGGGATAAGTGGGACTGCAGCTGGTTATCTCACAATCCATCGAGTTCCGGGGGGATACGTCTTGGTGTTCCTGCTCAACCTCACGAGCATCTCCTTCCTGCTCCTCTCGTGCAACTCGCGCACTAGCTCGCCCTGAACCGTGATTACATGGGATTTGGAAGGGGGGGGGAGGAGGAGGGAGGGAGGGAGGAGGAGGAGGAGAAGGAGGAGGACGAGGAGGCGATAGTGGTGGTGGTGGAGAGGTTGTCACGGAAGAAGCAGGAGACAGAAAGGAGTTAACCTTGATCTTCCAAAGGTGATCGAGCACGTCTTCTCTTGACTGGCATCGAGTCATCGCGATCATCCAGCTCCTCCTCCACCACCACCTTCTTGTTGGAGTACTTGAGCATACCATTTTGAAGAGCTTCTTCCGCCGCAGCAGGACACTTCTGAGAGACTGGAACTTCAGCTCTGTCCAGCACTTTCTCCACCTACCTGGGCATCAACGGACAAGGCGTACAGAGGACGTTTGATGATGGCGTAATCGCAGGCTCTGCTGACTTCCCCACTGTACACGTTAGGAGGGAGTCGAAAGGAGTTCCATATGGGCGGCGACGAAGGGCTCCAGCGCGGCTTGCTATCGCCACCCTGCTCACCGCGGTCATGGTGGGGAGAACCGAGTCTGACAAAATGGTGCGGGGAACAGAGCCGGGCTATGGCGCAAGAGGTTATTGATGAGAGATGATTGAATACCTTGCTCGCGTCTCGTCTCACGGAATCGAAGCTGCCGTCTTGCAATCCTGGAATGTTCCGGAGTATCGACATGATCTCTTCGTTTTCCGCGCCCTCCTCCTCGTCGTCGTCGTCGTAGCTGGGCTCGTCTCCCCGCTGCTCTCCTCCCTCTTCGCCTGACATCTTCCTCCTCCGGTTCTCCCTGTACTTTTCGTATATCTCAGCCCCTACCTCCCTCATCGCTTCCTGGAACGAGCGAGCCTGATCTCCGCTCTTGATGTAATCCACGAGATTGTTGCCTGGCTGTTCGACGCCTGGCAAAGCTGTAGCCGGCTGTCGATGCTTCTCCTCCACTCTCTCCTGCAGACGTTCTTTCCTCAAAGACCTCGCTGCGATGGCCTGCGATATCTGCCTGATCTTCTCCTGCTGCTCGCCACGAGGATCGATAATTCGTACATCCTCGGGAGAGCGTAGCGGGAATCCTATCCTCTGCTCGGTCTGTACATCGTCGAGCACGTCTGCTTGCGACCACCGAGCCTTGAGCTGGTTGATGGTTGCTTGCAACTGCACAATCTCCTGCAGAATCTTGGAATACTGGTTCTCCCCTTCCAGGCTGTATGCTCTCTGTGCATCGGATGCCTTCAAAAACAATTCTTTCAGCTGCTTCTCCAACTTTGCAATCTCATCATCGATCGACACACGAGGGACTTGCACTTCCTCCTTCACGGTCTGATGCGTGTACTCCGCAGGAGGTGGGAGCACTTCGTCAAAGGAGATCTCGTCAAGAGGTTGCGACGAGGATAGGCAGGACCCCAGCAAGACTCGCCGCCCCAGGTGCTCGATTCCAGGCGTCATGCTAAAGTCGACCACACAGAATCGCCCTCCTGCCACAACTTCCTCCACGAACATCCCAACCTTCCCCAGCGTTGGTTTCAGTCCAGTGCTCCACCCCTACTCGCCCTTCACCGAACCTCCATTCAGCAAGCAACAACTACCTTCTTCGCCATCTTCAATGGCGCATCTTCAGACACCTTGACCCAGTCACCCTCCTTGAAGTCGAGCTCTATCATAGCAACGTGCTCGGTCACCATACAAACAACAAGAATGTCTCGCTCACCATCATCGCCCATCAGCAAATCTTGAATGCTCGGACAGCAAGCTGCAGGGGAGGCTCAAAGTTGCGCACAGGGATCGACGCCGCACCTTTCTTTCTCAGTGCATTGCGGCTGCCCGTTGCTGGATGAATCACCAGCTTTCTGATGCTGATAACGCTGACGAACCCAGCAACAGATTGAGGTGAGGAGAAAAGATGAATGTTAACAAGAAATATCAAGAGAACTTGCAATGATCTGGTGTATCCACGAGATCCACTACCATCAAGGCGAACCATTACCCTGAACCAGGAAAAAATCAAGATACGACGAGGGTCTTTCAGTCTTCTCTCCTCCTTCTGCGGCTCCATGACTTTGCCTGCCCTGCCCTGCCCTGCCCTGCCCTGCCTTCTCTTCTTCTCTCTTCTTCCTATTATGAAGTGTCTCCTCCTTTATTTCCCCACCCTCCTCCTCCTCCACAAGTTCCCTCTGGCCATGGGCAGAAAAACAAGAGTGATGGGGCGCATGGTAAAAAGCTAAGGTCGAGTAAAACGATCCGGACAGAAATGAGAATCGATCTGGGGAGGTTACGAAGTAAAAGAATATATGGTAGTGGGTGGAGGTCAAAAAGGTTGGGATGATATACACCTTGACCAGCCGCCGAGTTACTGGTATGCCACCCCTCACAGTATATATACCACATGCTGCCCTCCCCTTCCTCCCTCCCCTTCCCCTCCTTCCACCCTTGCAAACCCCTTCTTCCCGCCCCGTCCCCTCCTCCTCTTCCCGGCTCATTTGTCCTGTAGCGCTTTTCCTGACGTCTGTAGGCTACGCCCATCCTGGCGTACCTTTTGATGCCGTATAGAATCGAGCTCACTGCTGTTGCAGCGTCCATCATCGGATTGGTGATTCAACGGTACTGCCTGCCGGCAGGTACAATCATAGGAGAGTCGCACCTGCATGCAGGTTTGTAGTGATCGCTCAGTCTGCAATCGTAGATGGATATGCAAGGATTTCGTTTCCTCTGAATAGATGCTGCCATCCTGACTGCTTTCGTTCTCATTGTATGCCCAACCACATGGGACTCTGCGCGTATGACTTTGACGCAGCTCCTATGAAGATGCTGAGAGTGATGAGGCATTATCAGCATCAACAGCAAAGGTAGCGTTCTTGTATGAGCAGACTGCAGAGCACAAGCAAAAATGTATGGAGTGTAGGGGACATTGATTGGTTCAGTGCATTGCGCTGAGTGGGGGGGTTGAAGGGTGGGTGGTGACGGCAGGAGGAATCGATCTGGGGAGGTTACGAAGTAAAAGAATGTTTGATAGTGGGTGGGGATCAAAAAGGTTGGGATGATATACACCTTGACCAGCCGCCGAGTTACTCGATCAACACCCCTCACAGTATATATACCACATACTGCCCTCCCCTTCCTCCCTCCCCTTCCCCTCCTTCCACCCTTGCAAACCCCATCCTCCATCCCTTCCTCCCGCCCCGCCCCCTCCTCCTCGCCCTGGCTCATTTGTCCTGTAGCGCTTTTCCTGACGTCTGTAGGTCAGGTCCATCCTGGCGTACCTTTTGACGCCGTGTAGCATGAGGCGACCGTACAGGATCATAGACCGTTCGGATGATCGTTTGGGTTTAGATGAAGCTCACTGCCATAGAATCAATTGGTGATTCAACGGTGCTGCCTGCCGGCAGGTACAATCATAGGAGAGTCGTACGCAGGTTTGTCATACACACAGCATTGACATACAAGAAAATGCACAGCTCTCTCTCTCAAGCTCGGACTCTCATTTGCCGAGTGCTGATCGATTGTATCAGAACAAGTTTCGTGGTGTAAGCTTCAAGTTGAGTCGCTCCATTGGACGTTTGTAGCGATCGCTCAGTCTGCAATCGTAGATGGATATGCAAGGGTTTCGTTTCCTCTGAATAGATGCTGCCATCCTGACTGCTTTCGTTCTCATTGTATGCCCAACCACATGGACTCTGCGCGTATGACTTTGACGCAGCTCCTATGAAGATGCTGAGAGTGATGAGGCATTATCAGCATCAACAGCAAAGGTAGCGTTCTTGTATGAGCAGACCGCAGAGCACAAGCAAAAATGTATGGAGCGTAGGGGACATAATCGGTGCAGTGCATTGCGCTGAGTGGGTGGGTTGAAGGGTGGGTGGTGACTTCAGGAGGAATCGATCTGGGGAGGTTACGAAGTAAAAGAATGTGTGGTAGTGAGTGGGGGTCAAAAAGGTTGGGGTGATATACACCTTGACCAGCCGCCGAGTTACTCGATCAATACCTCTCACAGTATATATACCACATGCTGCCCTCTTCTTTTTTGCTTCCGGTCCCTCACCCTTCATCCGCCCGGGCCTAGGGCCTCCCCTGAGTCCCGCCGGCCTTTCAAGTTTTTAAGTTACCGTATCAGATTGGCCGTGAACAACTTTTCAGTAGTGAAGACCTATCACGATCACCGGTAGACCGTGCGGCGGCCGCGGGACCGTGACTCCACGGCCCGGCCCGGGCCCGGGGTCGCTGAGCGGCCAGTGCAGTGTGCGCCGCCAGCCCGGGCGATCTCACACAGTAAGCCTGTACTGCAAGGGCATGATAAAGCCCATTATTGCAAACTCAGATCTCAAGTGATGCATTTGCTCATGCCGCCCAACATAATTTACCTGCAAAAACGTTCCGACCAGGGAGGTGCGAACTTCCCCATCAGCAACGCAGACCCTGCCGGCTCAAGCTACGCCGCATCAAAAATCCTATAGACGTCAGGCGAGATGAGTCAGGGCGAGGAGGAGGGACGGGGCGGGAGGAAGGGATGGAGGATGGGGTTTGCAAGGGTGGATGGAGGGGAAGGGGAGGGAGGAAGGGTAGGGCAGCATGAGGGTATATATACTGTGAGGGGTGGCATACCAGTAACTCGGCGGCTGGTCAAGGTGTATATCACCCCAACCTTTTTGACCCCCACCCACTACCACACATTCTTTTACTTCGTAACCTCCCCAGATCGATTCCTCCTGCCGTCACCAACTTCAACTCACCCACTCAGCGCAATGCACTGCACCGATTATGTCCCCTACGCTCCATACATTTTTGCTTGTGCTCTGCGGTCTGCTCATACAAGAACGCTACCTTTGCTGTTGATGCTGATAATGGCTCATCACTCTCAGCATCTTCATAGGAGCTGCGTCAAAGTCATGCACTCAGGTCAAGTTGGTTGAATTGTAGCACTCAATGAGAACTAAAGCGGTCAGGATCATGGATGGCAGCATCTATTCAGAGGAAACGAAACCCTTGCATATCCATCTACGATTGCAGACTGAGCGATCACTACAAACCTGCATGCAGGTGCGACTCTCCAATGATTGTACCTGCCAGCAGGCAGTACCGTTGAATCACCAATCCGATGATGGACGCTGCGACAGCAGGGAGCTCGATGCTATACGGCATCAACAGGCACTCCAGGATGGGCCTGACCTACAGACGTCAGGCAAAGCGCTACAGGACAGATGAGCCAGGGCGAGGAGGAGGGACGGGGTGGGAAGAAGGGATGGAGGATGGGGTTTGCAAGGGTGGATGGGGAAGGGGAGGGAGGAAGGGGAGGGCAGCATGAGGGTATATATACTGTGAGGGGTGGCAGACGAGTAACTCGGCGGCTGGTCAAGGTGTATATCACCCCAACCTTTTTGACCCCCACCCACTACCACACATTCTTTTACTTCGTAACCTCCCCAGATCGATTCTCATTTCTGTCCGGATCGTTTTACTCGACCTTAGCTTTTTACCGTGGCATGCGCCCCATCGCTCTTGTTTTTCTGCCCATGGCCAGAGGGAATGGAGGAGGAGGAGGGTGGGGAAATAAAGGAGGAGACAGAAGGAGGAGAGAAGACTGAAAGACCCTCGTCGTATCTTGATTTTTTCCTGGTTCAGGGCGTAATGGTTCGCCTTGATGGCATGATGGTAGTGGAGTCTCAGCGTGGATATACCAGCCTCATTGCAAGTTCTCTTGATATTTCTTGTTAACCGTGATTCATCTTTTCTCCTCAGTCACCTGAATAATCTGTCGAGTTGCTGGGTTCGTCAGCTTTATCGACATCAGAAAGCCGGCCCGGCGGCCCGCGGCGGAGCGGCCTTTCCGAAGTTCACTGACTTCAACCCCGCCTCAAAGTTGAACAAACCGACCGTGAGCACTCTTTCCAAGTTCACTGAAGGCGGCTGCTCAGCACATTTTAGCGGCGCCTGCCGGGGCCGCTCCGGCTGCTACGGCCTTAAGTTACTTGCTCCGAGGATGCCCAGCCCCGGCGCCGCAGAATCCGATCCTTGACTGCCGCCCGCGGCGGCGCGCACGGTGACCATGCTCTAACGTGGTTCAAGCCTGCCAGGCTGCCGCGTAATCATACCACTGAGTCTAGTCACAGTAGTCACTAGCCTAGTAGGCTAGCGTGACAAAGTCTTGCATCTGACCATTGCCATTATGGCACTCGGGTCGGACTCCACTGGCCCGTGGCACGTTCAAGGCTTAGGAAGATCGAGACTTTCTCGCGGCCACCATTCGGACCAACACTGACATTCTTATCACTCACTTGCCGCAGTGCATCACGGGCACTGAGAGGCTCATTCTACTGTCCTCGGACGGTCCGATCGGCAGTGCCGCCACGGCACCCGGCCGCGCGGCATGATCAGATCATCGGATGGCGGGGAACTTGTGACTTTGAAAGGTTCTTGAAAGGTTCTGTTTTCATTTTCAGTACTATTATCTTATAAGTTGAATTGAAGTTACTACCGGGAAATGCTGGCGAAACGAAAGCCAGCTGGCGGCGGCGGCGGCGGCGGCGGCGGCGGAGGAGGAGGAGGAGGAGGAGGAGGAGGCTCGGGTGTGGGGAGGAAGCCAGGAGTGAAGGTGAGGCCGTCTTGAAGAATCTCTCTCGATCCCCTCACGTACGGTCTCGATGTTTGATGACGATGATGGCAGCGTACTCCTTGGCAGGGCACGAAGCAGTCTGGGTTGAACAATACGTCGGTCAAGTCAGCAAGCAGAAGAGCATACGTACTGTTTCGTTGAGCTGTTCATCTGCTGACATTTTTCTCTTGGCAACATGGGCTGCTTGTGAAGTCTCAACATCCAGACCCGCCGGCTGCAGAGCCCATGCGATCGCCTGTGCCAGAGCAGGAGAAGTTAGAGGAGCTGAGAGAACAAGTTGAGAGGCTTGAAACGGAGAAGTTGAAGTTGATAACAGCCATGGAAGCAGAAGAACGATGCATGCTTGAGGCGATCCAATCTCTCGAGACCAACAAGCGAGCTGTACAGCAAGAGCTTGACAGAGCCATGCAGAAAGTAAAAGAGCTAGAAGAGGATCGGTGGGATTTAGACGACAGGTTGTCAGAAGCAACGTCAAGGGTGAAACAAGCTTCGTTGGATATGAGGACAGCAGAAGATAAAGCAGAAGAGATGCAAAAGAGAATACAATTATTAGAGCGAGAGCTATTAAGAGAACGCGCCTCGAACGACAGATTGAACCAAATGCTACAAACCAAGACAGATGAAAGTCATGAAAAAGCTGAGATCATCACGCAATTGGAATGTAAAAATACGCAAGTGATGGATGAGATGCTAGCATTGAATGATGAATTCAAGTCTACGAAGTTGGAACTGAAGGAAGTTCAATCAAAACTGATTGTCAAAGATGAAAGAATCAAGGTATGATCTATATTCGATGTTTCTTCACCTCAAGTATGTCAAAGGAACTTGAATGTAAATTAGACAAGCTAGAAGAGGATCTGAACCAAAAAAACAGCTTCATCCGATCGCAGGAAGAAAAGAGTAACAATCGTCTTCTTGAAAGGGAAGAGACGCACCTAGAAGGTTGTTCATCTTTTGATCATGTCGGATTGTGTTGCACTCACAAAATCTATGTTAGAAGTGCGACGATTAGAGGCAGCGATCCGTGCAAAGGAACGGGAACTACAAGATTCGCAACAGGCATACAAGACCTCGAAATCCATCGCACTCCTTCTCTTCTGACATGTGGTTGACAGAAACATCAGACATGCACCCTGAGACTGAAGGACGAGCTGGAGAAGGAGAAAGACCGGAGGCAGGAAGCAGAGCAAAGGCATGTGGAGATGTTTCTCGCACATGCATATGACGTCGAGCAGGGAAAGTTCGCATAGAGCTCAGCTGATCGACTATGAAGGCAAAGCATCGAAGCTGAAGGATCAGGTATGACAGCATCAACATGTACTTGGCTGTGACATGCGCTGAAAGTTGGAGGAGAGCGCAAGAAGGGAGAAGAGTTTGATACAAAGCTTGCAAGAGACCACCAGCCGTTTCACGCAGATGATCGGAGAGAACTCTGTGCTCAAGTACAACAACCAGTCGTTGGACGAGACCGTAAGAGCGAAAGAAGAGCAGGCGAAGCAGCTGCAGTCTGAAGTCTCCCACATGGAGGGTGTCCTCAGACAAGCCTTCAGCATCTTCACAACTCACGCATGCTCGGACAGTGACAGGTGCGGACGAGTCGGAGGTGAGAGGAGGTAACGGAGCAGCAGGTCGCCTCTTAACATCGAAGATCTG
Source organism: Guillardia theta CCMP2712 (assembly GCF_000315625.1). NCBI lineage: Eukaryota > Cryptophyceae > Pyrenomonadales > Geminigeraceae > Guillardia > Guillardia theta. The sequence goes on from NW_005434626.1 coordinate 442,651, forward strand.
GTGGAAGAGTCCTCTTTCCTGGAGTCTGAAGCGGGCATGCGGAAATTCTTGCCAGGTTTCGCCTGTCGTGAGATGCACAAACTGACTTGCTGGGGCTGAGCAGTTTGATGACTCTTGAGGACGCGGTAGTGAGATGTCGACGGGACAGGAGACGGCAGAGAAAGAGGAGAGAGTTAAGCGGGAGAGAACCCTTTACTTGATTGCTAGATGTAAACAATATTGCAAGCGGCCTGGCCCCAGTCTTGAGCCAGTCGTTGAGTCTGCATTTCTTTCCTCCTGGACCCCAACACGACTTCAACGAGTCGCTCACTTCTTGGCATACGCCTGAAATCTTGTCAAGGGAGCCGAGTCAAGAAACCAGCACTTGTTACCTGCTGCACGAGCGAGTACACGAGAACTCCCGCCATGGCGATGGCGGATCCTTGACACCATCAACGTTAATCCTTCTCCACTCACTGACATTTCAAGTCACCAGTGATGCCGATGGGAGTCATGGGAGTGCCGAAGGCGATGGCAGTGGCGATGAGGATGACGACACGCTTGACAGTGTTGCCAACGGCCTGAGCGACGGGAGAGACGAGGCCGAGGACCTGAGCGCGGGTCATCTGCTAGCACCGGCAGGGCGACGAGGATACCTTGAAGGCGAACTCGTTGTAGGTGTAGAGGTACCAGCCAGACAAGGCAAGGGTGCTGGCAAGCTTGAACTGCGTCATGCCTGTACACCCCATCACTTCTAGGAGAAGAGTTTGCGGGCAGAACTCACCGGGCACCGCCAGGGCAGCGTTCCAGGCTCCCATGATCTTCGGGCCTTCAAGCACAGCAGCCACAGGGACACAGATCTATCAAGATGCAGCTGTGAGTATGAAGAGACAAGTGAGAGATGCCGTTAACCAGAGTGGCCAACATGGTGACGACGGCGAAAGTGTTGGCTGAATCCATGTTCTCGCCCTGATCCTTCCCGCTCATGGCCATCTACACACGAGCAGGTCAGGGTGAGCACACGCAGCGATCTATCGACGTCACCTTCGAGAAGACGGCACGAGAAGCAAACAGAAGATTTGACATCATGGCAGCTCCAAAGCAAGCCCAGGTGAAGGACAGCTGCAACTGGGTCAGGTCTGACTCAACACCCCCAACGCATCCTCACCTCCCCAGCAGAAGCGATGGCGACACCGGCACAGACTGGCAAGAGAGAAAGATACACTGGAAAGGCCATGATGGAGCCGGCAAATATGGCACTGAAGGCGAAAGAGGCTTCAGACATCGCGGCATCGCCTCGAGCTCAGCACCTGAGCACAGCGGCGAAGACAGGCTCAGCAGCCTTGACGACATGGACGAAGCTGACAGCCCCCAAGCCCATCGACAAGACAGTGACGAGATGCCCGAACCCATGGAGAAGAGAGACCTGGAGCAAGAGAGTCAGAAACGCTCCTTGGCTCTCTCAGCTTGTCTTGCCTTCTGGAGGGCCTTCATGTTGGACTCCGACGGCTTGGGAACCGGGCGGATCCCGATGGCCCACTGGGGAAGGAGCCAGAACCAAGCGACGATGAGCTGAGCAGCGGCAACGGTAGCATAGCACGGGAAAACGTTGAGCACTTGCTTGTTGGTGATGTTGTACCCCACATTGAGAGCGTACCAAGCGATGAAGTAGACCGCCAAGAGGGCAAGGTTAGTCTTAGGCTTCTCATCTCCTGCTGAAGCAGCGCTTGACGCCTTCAATGAAACCGAGCTGCGAGCCAAGGCTCCTGCTTGCGACGATACACTTCCTCCCTGCTGGTTCGCAGAAGCCGAAAAGGACAAGCATGCGGACCTGGGCCTGCGACTACGGTATGAGTATACCTACCAGCCTTGCAATATCCTGCTTAAACAAGCCATTCGGCCTCTGGGATCTAGATCTACCAACTACGCTCATGATCGCAATCTAGAATTCTTCACATCAATCATCGACTATCCTCGCACGGCTCATTCAACCAATGGGATCTCAGTCCCTCGCTTTCTCCATCAACAAACTCATGCTCAATCCTGCCTTCGGATCCACACCTGCTTGCTTGCGAGACATACCTGATGTCAGGAGTAGCTCTAGGCGCAACAAGAGAGTTGGTCGGGCGGACAAGAAGAGGCTGGAACGCAGCTGAGGACGCTGCCATGGTGGCGAAAAGCAGCACTCGAAGATGTGCCATCTCACAACGACGTGGGAGGGATGGGAGAAGGAGGGAAATGTATGGAGGAGGGAGGAACGAGGGAGAGGGAAGAGAGACGGGAAGTAGGAGGGAGGGGATGAGAAGGGAAGGTGCCACTGACTGGTGGAGACGGAGGGGAACTGGTGGGCGGAGGAGGAGGACAATGGGATGGGAGGACGTCGGCCTCCAGGGAACTTTTTGGCGGTGGGGGTACTGATTCCAAGGGGTAGGGGTAGTAATTGGAAGGGGTGAATTCCCATATGGTAAATAGGGGTAGGGTGATAAAAGAGTAGTGCTCGGAAGTATGCAGTGATTCATTAGTCCTTTACTTAGAAAAATGTTCACGTTGGACCCTGAGGCAGGGGGACAACGAATTCACCGTACCCCCATTTTCTATGACAGAGAGATGGAAATGTGGGGTAGTGTTGTCATCAGGGTAGGGGTACAGTCGAGCCGGGGGTGTGGGGTATTCGTCGTATATGGCAGGGGTGTAAGAACCAAAATGAAACAAGAGGGTGGGGGGTCATCAATTGCATCAATCGACTGGGAAAACGTGGGGTAAAAAATGGGAGAAAGGTAGGTGGGGTACATATGCTCCCCATCATGGTAGGGTTGCATGACAAGCTACATTTTAGAGGGTGGGGTTTATGAGAAAATACCTGGACCACCCCTCCTTGATTCCGTTCCATGACCCACCCTTCATCATAGAGAATAGCTACCCCTCACCAAGTACACCCTTTCCACACAGTGACCTACCCCTTGTGACCCAAAAAGATCCCCACCCTACCATGTCCGATTCCATGAATGTCCGGTAGGACCCTATCACCCACCATGGACCCCGTCAATTTACTCTGTGGTCCTTTTAAAAAGTGGGGTACAACACCGGTCACCACCCACTTTCACAGAATCTACTACCCTACCCTCTAGAAATAATGCTCTCCACCCCCTACTTTACTACAAGTTTTCTCATTTTGGGTTGAGGGGTGGGTATGAGGCTTAGGAGTACCCCACCCGGTTTCTAGGAGACATCACATGATCTATGGGTAGGTAGTGAGAGGGGGCGAGGCTGAGGCGGGTCCCCATGGGGGCGGGTTCCTTACAACCCTCGATGGGAAAAGAGGGAGAATGGCATTGCAAGAACTAATAGAGGGTGGTGAAAGGAGGGGTGGTTGTTGGTGTCATGGGGGGTTAGCATTTCAGGTGGTGGGTACTAAGGTAAAGGGGTGGTCTCAGTTCAGTCCATGATGGCCCCGGGGCGGCATCAAACGAGGGATCACATGAGCGGCTCACTTGGGAAGGTGAAGGGGCTGTAGACAGCCGATCAGACCTGGAGACAGCGGGGGTTGTCCTGGGCCAACCGCAAGTAAGTTCCGAAGTTCGCGGGAAGGGGTAGGGTCTATCTGATCAAGGGGGTGGGGGTGATTGGACAAGGGGTGAAGCAACAAAACGACGCCAGGGACGTGCTTAAATATCTATCACCGGTGTATTTATGGGATAAAATGGGGGTAGGGGTAAGAATCTCTCGGTTCTAAATGTCGCCCACCCCTCAGAACAAGAGTTGTAGCCGCTGCTGCTGCGGCAGCACAAGAATCACCTAGTTGGCGAAATCGATGCCCTCGGGCAGCACCAAAAGTCCGGGGCGGGCCACTAGTCATTGATCTCGGAATCCTACCGGGTAGGTAGTTTATTTACAATTCTTTTATAAAAACATACCTACTGATGGTAATAATAGTTTTATATTTGTATGGCTTGCCAAATTCCAATAACTTTTAAAAAATTAGCGAGAAGCAGATGACTCAGTGAGTCACTGGCAGTCTAGCATCGGCATCATGGCATTGCCACCACAAGTTGATGACATCTCATTCCCTTCAACTTGAGTGACTTAGTGATCAGCTGCAGTCACTGGCACTAAGTTCTGAGAGTCGGTGAAAGAGACCGTCGGGCCCGGCGTCCAACTTTCATGCCACTGAGTGACCGTGTCACAGGCCGGGGCTCAGCGGGGGAGTCGGATGCCGGGTGGCCGCGCCACTGCCATGATCCGATGATCATTGACGCCGGGTCACTCCTGACTCGGGGTCACTGTTGTCAGAGCCGCTACCGGATCAGACGCGGCCCGCGGCCTCAGACTGTGAACGTCTGGGCCACGGCCGCCGGACCGTGCCGGGACTCCGGTTGATGATCCGATGATCGGCCCACCGGGCCGGGCCGGGCAGACTCCGGAGCCGGGAGTCAACGGTCCGGGATCCGATCATCGAGTACCTTACCCGAGTCAAGTCTTTCAAGGACGGTTTCACCAGCAGTTGAACCATGTCCTGCCGGGCTTGCGGGGCAGCAGAGGCGAAGAAGCGATGCGGACGATGCCGAGCAGTTGCATATGTAAGATGATGACATGTAGACATGGAAATCTGTAGGATAGATGAGCTGCATGAGGGAGGACAGTTGATGCACTAACAACTTCTGGTGCTTGTCTCACCTGTAGTTGTTAGGCTGAAATTTGTCTTTTCGCGTAACCAGTACTCTTCATCTTAGTCCTTGCATGCCATGTCTCCCATTGTAATATTGCAGCTTGTGATTTCTCTCGTTCTCAACCTGAAACCTGCCGCTGTTCAGTGCTCGAAGGAATGCCAGAGGCTGCACTGGAAATCTCACAGAGCTGTTTGCGACTTTCTCGCTGCTCCTGTTCCTGACGACCTTGAGCGCGAGAATGAGCACTCCAACGTTGTCGAGCATGAAGAAGAATCGAACATGGCGTTGACGAGCTCATTGCCAAGCACGAGTGCGGCGAGAACAAAGAAGTCGGTGAGGGTTACGCTTGATCATCGTGGGTCGTGATGGTGTACTGGTTGATGCCAGGTAGCTTGCAGGACTTGCAAGGGAGAGGGCAAAGTTTCCCGAGAGAAACCAAACTTGCTGCCATTCCCGAGGCTCGAGAGCCGCACAGCTTCTTTCGTACTACGTGAACTGACCTGCCCTGACTGCGGTGACGTTGCTTGTCGACCATGTCTTGCAAGCGTGACACACAGTAGATGGTTTTGGTACTACTGTGGCCAATGCAAACTTGTATGAATCGCACTCGCAAATGCCAAGTGAAAGTAATTCTCAACTGCCTTGCTATCGGTAAGCTTGTTGGCGCACTATCGGCCATGATTTATGTTTCTCGTTTTTAATGTCTTGTGCAGTTGTCAGGCACCCGATAGAGAATGTTGTACATGTAGCTTGCCGTCATCGTAACGTGAATGTTCTAACGTAATTCTTCATTCTGATTCTGTAAATAAACGATAGATTTTGCGCCATCTTCCTTTCTCACGTTTGTTCAAGCCATTTCCTCGCGAACAGATGGGCCCAATCTTTCCGATTGATACTTTCTCCTGAACATCGCCAAGCACTCGCTAATCGACGTGACGAGCTGGTACATGCTCTGTCTCTTATTTGGTTCGTGACTCCAGCCCTGATCTATCATGGAGCAAAATCGTTCTCTCAGGTTGAAGGAAGAACCATCAGCAGCATTGAACACATCGGCGAGGTCCTCCAGCGACGGCCTCTGCATTCCCCAGCCAACAATCCCAGGGATGGAAGCGATGGGTCTACCGGAGAAAGGAGTCTTGACAGCAGCCACCTCCCACATCATCACGGTGAAGGAGTAAATGTCGCTGCGCTCGTCGAAATGTTCTCCACGGTGAACTTCCGGCGCGATGTAGAGCATGGTCCCTGCCGTCCGCATGGTGTTGACATGACTTGCTTCTTTGATCCGAGAGAGTCCGAAGTCGCAGACTTTCACGATCATATTCGAGTGGAGTCGCTGCAGCAGGAAATTCTCAGGTTTGATATCCCGATGCACCAACCGATTTTCATGAAGGTATCTGGAACAGTGTGAGTGCTTCTAGAAGCAAGGAAATTCGTATCCACCTTACACCGCAGGCAGCTTCTCGGAGAAGCTCTATTCGATGTTCTAAAGTATCGAACAAGGCTTCATTCTTGAGGTATTTCCTAAGATCACCTTCAAGAAGCTCTGTGACTATGCAGAACGTGTTCGAATCCGTCAGGGTTCCTGTAGCGAACATCACACAGTGCTGGCAATCGAAGAAATACGAACCGAAAAATGAAATTACATTCGGATGCCGCAGGTTCATCAGTCTCGAGACCTCACTCTTGAAGTCATAAATAATCTGATTGAATTCTTCTGAGTCCAAGCTGCTCGAGTTGCGAACTTGCTTCACAGCTACCGTTGCAGACATCCATTCAGCCTTGTAGATGATACCGAAAGAGCCTTCTGCTATTCTCGATATGATCTTCAGGTCCTCCGATTTGATTTCTGTGTTGGGAAGTTCCACTTTGCTCGGCGTGAATTCTTTTGTCGGTGACGCATTGGTGTCTGCTCTTGAGTCTTCCTTGTCCGAACTCTTCTTGGTCCTGAGGATTTTGATTCCTCCCCTTTGATAGCTCCAGCAAGCCGCTGAATGTGCATCAGTCACATAGATCGGTTCTTGTTTTGCATTCTTAGATCTCATGATTCCGTTGTTCAATTCTTCCATTTGAAACAATCTTGTCTGCAATTCATTTATTTGCTCATCACGTGCAACCATCAGTTTATCCTGCATGTGGGTTAGATTTCAGTTTCAAAACATCTGCTCCAGATTGCTTTACATGATCTCGCTTGTATTGCTTGAATTCTTCTTCAACTGATCTCAAACGTGCAATCTCATCATTCTGAGACTTATATTTCTCATAGAAGCTATCATGCGTTTGACATATGCCTTGGATTCTGTTCTCGACGTCATGCATCTTAGAAAATAAATGTTGATGAGCTTCCACAATAGCACTTTGATTCTTAGAAAATTTGTCCTACAAAACAAGAGCAAACTCAGATCGAAGCCCGAACAATAATCAAAGTGAAAACCTCTCTTTTGTTCATGTTTGATTCAGCTAAATTTTGTGAGGTCTGTGAAATAGAAATCTCCGCATCAAGCTCGTCATTCATCATTTTCATCATTTTTTCTGTCGCTTTTGAATATGACTTCAATTTTTCACTCTCAGCTTGAACGTCCTTGACCTTCTTCTCACTTGAAGCAAGAATCCTTTCGAGGTTTTTAATCTTCTCCTGCATCATCCAGTTGTGGCTCAGAATACTCTGTTTTTCCGTGTTGAGGGCGTCGATGCTATCCTTCAACCTCTTTTTGTCTTGAGACATTACTGACATAACATGCTGTATCGACGATTCCATTCTTATTTCAAGAGACTGCTTCTGCTCAGTTAACTCAACAACTGTATCTCTTTCAACTTGCAATCGCCTTTCCAAATCTTCTACTTTCTTTTTCTGCAAGGCAATTTCCTCCTTAGCGCTTGTATTCGCTGTTGTCGTCCCATTGGTCCCTTGCGGTTTTACTTGATCAAAATCTATATCAACGAACATGGTTTCGTTTGGATCGCCACTGTTGTAAACAAATCGTCAAACAACTGATGAATTGATAAGTTGTTGATTCACCCGGCTATTTCCTTGTCATTTGCCTCATCATCGCTATCCCCCTGTCATGGACAGTAAATGGTAAGAAATGTGAGGCCAAAGCATCACGAGAGCGATAAGATGACTTACCAGTGACGGGGCATAATGTGCAGACTGTCTACTTCTCTGGGAATTAAAGATTGTAGATTTGGAACTCTGTAACTCCACAGGTTCCTGCAGTCTCGTATTAGTGTGCGATATTTGAATATGATTTGAATCGTCACGAAAGTTTCCAACCTGATGCTCCTTCTCTGCGAGTCCACACACACAAGAAGATGATAAAGTTTTTTTCTTGAAAACCCCTTTGCACTTTTTCCATTTTCGTTCTTTACATGATGCGCATGCGTCGCTGAGCAAATACATTACGTAAGAGGAGGCTTCTACATCTAAGAAGAACCAACACCTTGCAAAGTTCCAGCTTTCGGACCAGCTAGAGAGCCTGACCTGTCCTTTGCGTATTGCGTTTCGCACACAACAGCAGCAGAGAGGAGAGAATCTGGACTTGAGCTCGCTGAAGCTCAAAGTTACATGAAGAATGATCGAGATGTTGGTTTTATCCACCATCTTGTTATCGATGAGCATCCCTCCAAGTGCTCGCCTGCTTGCCGGGAGCATTCGGCGCATTCAGCGTATGGCATATCTGCTGTGGGCAGTCAATCTTTCTTTCTCTGGTCCTGATGATTGATCTTGATTAACAATCGCCCTTGCGTGTGCTTTGCCTGACCAACTTTGTTATCTTCCTATAAGAGTGATATTCTTCACAATCAAAACAACAAGTTGACTTGAATCATGCGGAGACATAATGATCAAACGGAAATGTTTTACGCTACCGCAGAGTCGGTATAATGTGGCAAATCAGTGGATGCTCCTTACCCGCTGGTGATCTTGATCGTATTCGCCCTGCTGGTCTTCCGTTGTTTGCTTCACCTCCTCCTCTTCGCACCCACTTCAGCATTTATCTGCCACCATTCTTGCCGCTCTGCCCTGCTCTTGCTGCCGGGTGTAGCCATGGGAGCCTGATGAGGTTTAGAGCTGGTGGCTCTGGGTGGGGGGTGGGGGGGAAGGCTCCAGGGGTGGGGAGGCGTGGTGTAGCCAAGGCTACCTGTGGAGCCCTGGATTACATGGGGGGGTAGTCAGAGGCCCGCCATGTGGGACGGTTGTCTCCCTGGGGACGTATGCCAACAAGCTAAAACAGAGGGGTGGGGGTCACTACCCCACCCCAACTTAAGTCCCGGATTTGGCGTCAAGTTTTTGAAAACCGGGGACTGCGATACGGCACCTGACCGGGCCTACCCCCCCCGCCGCTCAAACTTCCCCAAGTAACTACGGCGGTCGACTCCCGGGGACAACCAGAGCCCCAAGGATGATGCAAGAGCCAGGCTGTGAGGAGCTCAGACCGTACTCGGACCAGAGAAAAGAGACCCGATGCAGCCTTATGCGGCAATCGGTTTCTTGTCCGAGTCCGGATGACAGGTCTTCCCGATCACTGGGGCGGCACGATGAGCAACAAGATTAAAGGCACGATACTGAGAGTGAAGGAACTCCGTAAGTATGGCGATAGAAGGAGCTCCGTAAGGTATGCGGCCCTAGTAGACCACTTGTGCACGCCGGGGCCCTTCTTGAGTTGAGCGGGAGATCGCTCTGTAGCTCGTAGGAGTGTGTTGTGATCTCTATGGAGGTCAGAGGAAACAAGACGAGCGACTGCTGACTGGCAAAAGTTGTTGAGATCACAAACAAGACAACTTTACGCTTCGCCATTCCCAGTTTGTCTCGAAGCACTCCAGCGCTGTCAACCCCTGCTCCTGCTCCTGCTCCTGCTCCTGCTCCTGCTCCTCGCCACCTTCAACATCTTCTTTCGACTCACTTTCACGTATTTGCTATCCTGCGCAAGAAGATCGGTTGAATAGTCAAACACGCCAAAACTGCACACATTCAAGTTGCATTCTGCACGACGTAGCTGCTGAGCAAGCTGTTGGGAATAAGCAAGACCCGGTCCTAGGAGTGGATCACAGCGCCATGGTGACCACAGTTGTCCTGTCCAAAGAGGAGGAGGCAGGATCGCAACTATCAGGCATGCTGGAGAAGCCCCGCGATAGATTTGATCAGGCTTGTCTGGGTGACATGGGAAGCGGAAGACGGGGAGGACAAGGCTTGTATAAGGCTGCAGGAGGAGCAGGACGAGTCGAGCATTCTAAAATGGAAGTAGTCAGTAAGTGCTGTCATGTCATCGCATCGATTGAAAGAAGACACGGTATCAAAGAGGCATGTTGTTGTGCACATGACCCAGAGCGAGGTGGTGGTGGGAGCTTACAAAACTTGAATGAATATCTCGGACCCGTGCAGAGCAACTTCATGTAAACAATCTCAACTCTGTTTTCTGAAGTCTCTTCCCCCTTTTTTTGTTCAAATTTACCTTCAGTTTTCCCTTACTTTCCCCCTCCTCCTCCCTTCCTTGCGAGCTGCTTCCTCCCCCCCCTCCCCCTCCCCCTCCCCCTCCCTTCTGCTGCGACCATCCCGCCATCTCTTCCTCTCCTTCTCTCTTCCTCTCTTCCTCCCTTCCCCCTTATTTCCTCCTCTTCCTCTCCCTCTCTCCATCACTCTCTTCTTTGGCTCACGACCTACCCCCTCCCCCGCCACGGCCCCCCTATTCCATCCTCCCTCTCCTTTCGCCTTCTTCCTCCCTCGCTCATCTTCTCTCAGAGTCGAGAAGTTCACGTACAAGACGTACGCTTCAGCTCGTCCTTTATCGACCTCGATCACAAGTTGTCAATGTCTGATCGGTAATTTTCTTTCTCGATGTCGGATGAGGCTGATGATGTTGTCATGTATTGGAAGTCGTTGAATTGGATGCAGGATAACTCTTGTTCTGCCCGATCGCAGAGTGATGCTGCTGAGCTCTTGACGACAGTGAGTTGTTTGACAGAGTGAAGGGCTTTCGCTTCAAGGAGCCGAACATTGCAAAACCAGGACAAGGAGGAGGAGGACGAGCTTCGACGATTATGTCATGAGCAACGACAGAAATAGCAGAAGCACCAGCAGGAGCAAGAAAATGATTCGCTAATTCACAAGTTGAGCAATGAGGAGCAAGAAAGACACGATATAGGGTATGGCAGTCAGGGAGGGACCCGGCAACTGGAACAGTAGGAGGAGGAGGACGAGGAGGAGGAGGAGGAGCAGCAGCAGCAGCAATTCAAGCCAAAGCAAAAGCAGAAGCTTTGACAGGATATCGTAGGCGGCACTGAGCAAATGCACGTGCATGAGGAGGGAAAATCAACAAGGAGACGCAGGAGACGGAAGGCCTTCTCGCAGCCCCATGAGGAGAGTGCGATAGAGGAGGAAGAGGAGGAGGAGAGGTCGTGAGAGAGGAAGCGGGAGAGTGCCAAAAAGTATCCAAGAAACAGCCAAGACTAGAGGAGGAGGATGAAGGGAGGATGAGAAGGTTGCAAGGAGAGAGTCCAGCAGGAAAATGAACCTGGTTTAGGGTTTAGGGTTTCCATTGGAGGGCTCGACAAGGGCCGAGGACGAGGAGGGCAGGAAGCAGGAAAGAGAATTCTCGAGCGTTTCACACGTAGGGCGAGCATGGGGCTGCGAGAAGGCTGGGGACGTAACAGCAAAGAAGAGAGGTCGTGAGAGAGGAAGCGGGAGAGTGCCAAAAAGTATCCAAGAAACAGCCAAGACTAGAGGAGGAGGATGAAGGGAGGATGAGAAGGTTGCAAGGAGAGAGTCCAGCAGGAAAATCAGCAGCAGCGGTCAAAGTGGAAGCAGCAGCGGTCAAAGTTGGGCCGATCAATCAGAGCAGATGCGACGGCTACGGCAGCGATGGCGATGGCGATGGCGATGGCGGGAGGAGGAGGAGGAGGAGGAGGAGTACAAGACCAGCAACAGGAGCATCAATATCAACAGAAACATCAAGAAATGTCTGTCCCTTCAATGAATAGACCTGCACCCCGAAGTCAAATGGAAGATTCAATGAGTGCAGAATTCCAAGCTTCGCATGGGAAGTGCAACATTAGGACAAGTCAATGTCTCGATGGCATGACAAGCATCAGAAACAAGGATCTGTGTGCTGTGCTATGTATGGTACCAACACAGCAGGAAACATGCTTGAAAGATGCGATAACACGGGAAAGCGTCGACTGAGCGACAAGGGGAACAAGGAGGAGGGTTTGTCATGTCAGGAACAATGTTGGCTGCAAAGAAGACAGGGACGATCAGAAGGGGAGGATGAGACTTGAGAGCCGGGGAGCGAGGGAGGAGGCGAGGGAGAGTCTACCCGCCGGAAAGTTCGGGGAGCAGCAGCAGCAGCAGCAGCAGCAGCGGGAAATGTGGAACAAAACGCTATTCCAGGCTGGAGAGACAGAGGAGGGGCTGGAGAGACAGAGGAGGAAAGTAGTCTCCCACATCTGGTTAAGATACACACTTCGTCCTCTTCTCCGTTGCAAGTTATTGAATTCTTCATTCGATCTCTTCCTCTTGTCCCTCGTGCTGCTCCTGCTCCTGCTGCCGGCGCCGTCGCTGCTCCGTGCCGCCTCTCCTCTTCTTACATCTTCATCAGACTGGATACGGCAGCCAAAGTTTTCTCTCTCCGTCGTTTCTCTCCGCAAGGGCGTCGGGATACAGCGTCGCCAGCTGGGCACTTTGACGCTACTCATTCCGAGCTAAGAAAGTCTTTTTTTGGCGTCACAAGGACTACCACAGGCCGGGCCTAGCTGAGGAAGGTAACATAAGCCTTGAAGTAGCATGATGTGTGGAACCAAGGGAGGGGTGTGGGGAAGGCTCGGGAACCGGGTGCTACCGTCACGATACTGGCAATGGACTCCCCGCGTCCGGCGAGTCAGCCTGGGGTTGTGGCAGGTTTCAGTCATGGTGACTTGTTTCGCATCTCATTAGCAATCTCTGTGAGCTGACGATCTTAGTAGATTGCATTGCCGCCATGCCGGATTTGTCAGCTATACTACACTACTACGCTTTCAACTCAGTCCAATTTCACTCTCCAGACCCCTGCAGCATCGTCAGCTCACAGAAATTGTTAAGGAGATGCAAAACAAGTCACCATGAGATAAAGAGCCTGTGTTGCTCGTCGAACACGTAGCAAAAGGGATCCTTCGGCATGGCACAATTGTCCTGATAAGAGCACACCCATACCTCGAAGTGTGTTCGAGTCATAAGCTTTCCAAGCCCGCCTGACTTGAAAGTCTGATTGTTCGCCAACAACCCATTAATTATTTCTTTCCACGTAAAATCCATTCGACAATTGAGATAGCCCGGATGAACAGCCCAACTTTGAAGCTTATTGTTTGTTGAATTCAATATAGCAGAGCTATAGTTACGTCTATTGGCTGGACAAATAGTTTCTTTGGGACACGGTTTGAGGTTGCTATCCCATTGAGCAATACTAGGCCAAGACCTTTGATAACATGTGAGGTTGTTATCGGTGAGATCCAATTCTTGGAGATATGCCATGCTATTGAAAGCATCCGAAGAAATACAGGCAAGATTGTTGCTATGGAGATCTAAACTTGACAGATACAAAAGCTTGTCAAATGCAGGTAAACTCTTCAACTTGTTTCTGTGAAGGTCTAGAGTCCCCAATCTGAAAGGGCCGTCAAAAATTCCCGAAGGAAGATTTTCTAGATTGTTATTATCAAGGAATAGATTTCCCAAGTACGGCACGCTGTCAAAAGCTCCAGCAGGAAGAGTTGAGAGTGAGTTATTGTTGAGGTACAGAAACCAAATATTCAAGATATCATCGAATATTCCTGCAGGTAAGCTCTGCAGCTCGTTGTTTTGAAGATCAAGATACCACAGCCTCGACAGGCCGTTAAAGATTCCTGCAGGTAGACTCTTTAGAGTGTTGCCGTCAAGATAAAGCCGCCCCAAGCTTGAGAGCCCGTCGAATATCCCTGTAGGCAGCCTTTCTAACATGTTTTGCCCAAGATCTATGGACCACAGTGAAGAGAGCCCGTTGAATACTCCCGTAGGCAAGCTTGCTGCCGAGCTGTTGAGCTTGTTGTAACCCAAATGCACATTCCGCAAGCTTGAGAGTTCCTGGAATATTCCTGTAGGCAAGCTTTCTAGATTGTTGTTGCCAAGATCAAGCTCCTGCAAACTTGAGAGCCCGTTGAAGATTCCGGTAGGAAGACTCCATAGCTCGTTACCCTTGAGACCAAGGTACTGCACGCTTGTAACGTTGAATATTCCAGTCGGCAAACTTGCTTGCGAGCTGTTGAGCTTGTTATATCCCAGACGCACGTACTCCAAGCTTGAGAGTCCATTGAAGATCCCCGCAGGTAAGCTCTGCAGCTCGTTGTTTTGAAGATCCAGCTCATGCAAGCTATAGAGTCCCTGGAAAAGTTTTGTTTGCAAGCTTTCAAGCTTGTTGTAGTTAAGATAAAGCCGCCCCAAGCTTGAGAGCCCGTCGAATATCCCTGTAGGCAGCCTTTCTAACATGTTTTGCCCAAGATCTATGGACCACAGTGAAGAGAGCCCGTTGAATACTCCCTTAGGCAAGCTTGCTGCCGAGCTGTTGAGCTTGTTGTAACCCAAATGCACATTCCGCAAGCTTGAGAGTTCCTGGAATATTCCTGTAGGCAAGCTTTCTAGATTGTTGTTGCCAAGATCAAGCTCCTGCAAACTTGAGAGCCCGTTGAAGATTCCGGTAGGAAGACTTGTTATTGAGCCGTTCAGATAGTTACTGTCAAGGTTTAGGTACCACAAGCCTGAGGGTCCGTTGAATATTCCTTGAGGAAGGCACTCAAGATGATTGTTCTGTAAGTAGAGGTAATGCAAGTTTGAGAGTCCATTGAATATTCCTGCAGAAAGGCTCGTCTGCGAGCAAGTGAGCGAATTATGTCCCAGCAGCAGAATCTGGACACCCATAATCCCATTAAAGATTCCCGCAGGAAGACTCTGTAGAAGATTTTGTTCGAGGTTCAAATACCTTAACCACGAGACCCCGCTGAAGATTCCTGCTGGAAGGCTTTTCAGCTGGTTGTTGTTGAGATAGAGATATTGCAGAGTCCCGAGCCCATTGAATAAACCTGCTGGTAGACTTTCCAGCTCGTTGTCGTGCAAACGCAGAATGGCCAATCTTCCAAGCCCATTGAAGATTCCTTCAGGTAACCTCGATATTCTGGTGTTGTACAAATAAATGTATTGCAGATTTGAGAGCCCGTTGAAGATTGCTGCAGGTAGACTCGATAGTTCATTGTTGTAAAGATTGAGTTGTCCCAACCTTGAGAGTCCATTAAAGATTCCCTCAGGAAGGCTCTCCAAGTTGTTGTTCTCAAGCAAGAGGTATTCTAAGTTCGAGAGCCCGTCAAAAGTCCCCATGGTTATGTTTCGAATACCAAAACCACTGAATTCAAGTTTAGTGCAGCTACTCCCACAGCTCACCTGCGGGTTTCTGGATAACACACCCGCGTCCGATACATTGAACACGCAGTCTCCACAGATGATACTGCTGGAGCCTCCAGCCTGATGCAGACAACACCCTAGCACAATCCCAAGCACGTACACACTGTGAGTAAAGTACTGTGGCCTGTGCATCGTCTCGTTGCTCTCTCGCCTAGCCTACGTGCTGGGCTTTGGACCCACCCTACTCAAAACAATCAAACTTGTCCTGAGGCGGGCCCGTATTATAAAGCGGTATCGGAAGCTTTGAGTGATGGCTCGGCCCGGACGGGTCACCAAGTTTCAGAAGATGGCTCGGACGGGTTTCAGTGGGGGACAGCAGTCGGCAGGATTAGGTTTGGTTCTCGCTGTCTTTCTCTTCTCGCCGTTTGGCCTGTGCGACAGTGTACGGTCAGGGTCAAGCCTCCTCGACTCTCCTGATCATCCCGGATTGTCCTCGTACTGATTTTTAACTTAACTTTGAGTAAAGAGGAGAGTCAGACCGGGCTCGAACGGGAAGGTACCGGCGGCAACTCGGACTCCGACCGTGACTCAACCTTTGAGTAAACATCCGAGTCAACTCAACTCACCGGGCAAAGCGGCCGCCGGCCCTCAGCTACAGTATTGGTACCGTCGTTACTCCGTGCGCGGCTATAGCAGCCTAGTACCCCCCAATCTCCCCTCGAGATACGGTCGAACCACCCGGTTATCATCACATCATTCCCCGCATTTCCAGAACTCCAATTTCCCCTCATTCTTCTATCATCACCTACCCCCTGTACATGACAACCCCAGCTTTTTAATCGCCCTCCCGCTGTGAAGCTTCTCCACCCCTATCCTCTAGACCTTTTTCTCTTTGAAACTAGGGGTTATTTTGAAGTTTTCTACCACCCACCCCACTCCAATGAGTCCAAATTCTTTCGATGCGCCTGGTCGAGTCACCAGGCTCAACTTTCTCCCCCACCGAAACCCCCTACCCTCCTCCTCTCCTCCCCCTCCCCTCCCCCGCTACCCCTCCCCCTCCCCTCCTCTCCCCCCTCTTGCCACCCCCTCCTTCCTCCTGTCATCACCACCCAACCTCCTTCCGACGCCTCCTTCGTCGCACCGACACATCTTGTTCCCCCAACTTCACCCCTCCTATTCCTCCCCACCTCGCGGCCTCCGCCCCCCCTTTGCCCCTCCCCTTTCCCTATATAAGGGAGAAGGCTTTGCTCTGCTCTCACTCACACAAGAGAACACAGCATGCCACTTCCAAGAGAGTATCCCCCCAAGGACACCGGAGCCAAGGACAAGAAGGAGAAGAAGGAGGAGAAGCAGGAGGAGAAGAAGGGAGGAAAGAAGGGAGGAAAGTAAACACTGCTGCCGGCCCAGGTCGAGATGAGACAGCGATGTACGTAGGTCAGGTTTTGACGCAGTTTGTTTTTCCGCACTTTGAGATGTAATAAAGAACGAACGAAACAAGCAAGCAATTGGCTGATCTGCGCTTGCAAGGAGCGCAACGGGGTCAAGGGATTGTGTTCAGGACTTTCGTTTCAATGCAATCTTCGAACTGGAGGAAGATTCAGTTTTATCTGTTGACAGACTTGTCCTTGAGTCGGCTGCCTGACAGCCCTTCACTGTCTCCTGCAGCAGCAAGAGATGCTGCTCTGCATGTCTTGTAAGAATCATCGGCGCTTCCGAACATAGACCTGTGTCATTCGCATTAGAGATGTCTGGCAATCGGACCAGTTGACACCTTCACCGAGCCAGCTGTAGAGCGATCGACCGAAGGTCCAGTCGGACGGTAACAGTGGGTGGTGAGGGGACTCTCCAGTGTGCCGTTGTGCTGTTCCAATATGTCAGAGCGCGTAGGTGCAGCGAAGTTGGGAAGCGCTGATCCTGTGCTGATCAGTCATCATTTCTGCCAAGTTTCTCGTAGGTCACTATGCTCATACATATCTCACGTTGCCATGTTGCTGTTTTTGTTCTTTCTTCATTACATCTCAAGCGCGGAAAAACAAACTGCGTCAAAACCTGACCTAATCGTACATCGCCGTCTCATCTCGACCGCAACGCAACATGGAATGGACTTTTCCCCGTGAGGTTGCGATCCTCTCTCTGTCCAACCGTGCGCAGGCGCCCTTGGAGAGAGGTCCCGTATATAGCCTATGGCAGTCACGGTTTACTTTCCTCCCTTCTTTCCTCCCGAAGTTCTTCTCTTTCTTCTCCTTCTACTCCGAGGCTTCTTGTCCTTGGCTCCGGGTGTCCTGAACTCCGCTTTCCTTAGGGGAGGGGCAAGGGGGGGGCCGGGGGGCGGAGCGGCCGCGAGGCGGCGGGAATGCAGAAGCAGGGTCCCCGGGAACTGAGAGGTTGGGTGGTGACTGAATCAGTGACAGGACTCCCGGAGGAACTCGGAAGGACTCCGGGACTGAGGGGGTGGCAAGAGGCGAGGGACTCGGGAGGAGAGGCCCTGAGCCTGAGCCTCCCCGAGGGAAGGAGCCTGAGGGGCCGGGGGGTAGCGCCGGACTCTCAGATGTGGGCGAGGGGTGCCAGTGTTGAGTCACTGAGTCACAACGGTTGAACTGTGATCGGACCGTCCGAGTGTGACCGGGCCGTGGCACCCGGTGGCACCGTGCCACCGGGCCTGGCCCGGCCGCCCGGACTCCGACCCGGCCCGGCCCGGAATTCCGCGGCGGGTCCCGCGGGCTCACCTCGGTACCAACCAGGCCCTGACAAACTTCGAACTTCTCACAAGTCATCAATCCCCATGACGGAGGCGATAGTACCAATAACTTTACTCAATGTCATCCGTCATCGTACCCTTCTTCCCCAGTTTCCTCCCCAGCCCCACCCCTACCATACTCAGGTTCACTACCCCACCCCCAAATTCCTTATAGATGAATCCAATCCTTCTCTTACCCCTCTCAAATAAAAGTTTGCTCTGGTTGAAAATAGGGTACTTCAAGCCACCGTACCCATTATCACCAAGATCCGCCCCACCCCACCCCCTGGGATTAATGTCCTCGATGCGCCTGGCCGAGTCACCAGGCTCAACTTCTCCCCACCGAAACCCCTACCCTCCTCCTCTCCTCCCCTCTCCTCCCCGCTACCTAACCCCCTCCCCCTCCCCCTCCTCTCCCCCCTCTTGCCACCCCTCCTTCCTCCTGTCATCACCACCCAACCTCCTTCCGACGCCTCCTTCGTCGCACCGACACATCTTGTTCCCCCAACTTCACCCCTCCTACTCCTCCCCACCTCGCGGCCTCCGCCCCCCCTTTGCCCCTCCCCTTTCCCTATATAAGGGAGGAGGCTTTGCTCTGCTCTCACTCACACAAGAGAACACAGCATGCCACTTCCAAGAGAGTATCCCCCCAAGGACACCGGAGCCAAGGACAAGAAGGAGAAGAAGGAGGAGAAGAAGGAGGAGAAGAAGGGAGGAAAGAAGGGAGGAAAGTAAACACTGCCATAGGCTATATACGGGACCTCTCTCCAAGGGCGCCTGCGCACGGTTGGATAGAGAGAGGATCGCAACCTCACGGGAAAAAGTCTTGCGGTCGAGATGAGACGGCGATGTACAAGTAGGTCAGGTTTTGACGCAGTTTGTTTTTCCGCGCTTGAGATGTAATAAAGAAAGAACAAAAACAGCAACATGGTATTGTGGTATGAGATGTGGTAGTGGGCATGATAACCTGTGAGAAGCACTGGCAGGAATGATATTTGATCCGGAGCACAAGTTTTAACCTGTTTCAGCTCAGCCTTTCCACACGCCCTCCGCTGATCGTCGGTAGAGCTGAAATCTTGACTAGAATGAGATGTTTGTTTCATGTACATGCTGTGGTCATCAGCATGCAGCTGTCAGTGCGTCAAGTCAGCTGGAAGACATCTCCTCCCTGCTCTCCCTCCTTGCAGGTCTCGGTCTTGGAAGATGCTCCCACTTCATTTTTAGTCGTGCAACTCAAAACAGGGAGAGAAAACGATGATGTGTGCCTCCATAGATATCATCGGAGGATAGACGGAGGAGGAGGACAAAGGAAGGCGGTCCAAGGGGTCAGTATTCTCAGACGGTGGAGCGAAGAATGCAAGCATGCTCAGGTAGGATGATGGTAAGACAGT
The DNA here is from genome assembly GCF_000315625.1 of Guillardia theta CCMP2712. Classification (NCBI taxonomy): domain Eukaryota; class Cryptophyceae; order Pyrenomonadales; family Geminigeraceae; genus Guillardia; species Guillardia theta. Next base: position 461,815 of record NW_005434626.1, read on the forward strand.
TTTGAGGAACGGAAGGGGAAGGGAGTACTCGAGGCAGGAGGATGGGCAAAGAGGCAGATCTTTGCTTCTCATCTTGTCATCATCGAACTTCGGTCGGAGAAGGAACATCTGCTCGAAGGTCCACGTCCTCCCTTGCGGGGTTGTAGCACTCGAGATGCTCGCTCCTCCTGCTCGCAGGGTCAGGGACAAGGAGAACGAGCTGGTCGACGTTCAGGGTAGAGAGAAGATTCGACATGGGCAATGAGTACCGATGATGCAGAAAGAGGAGGAGAGGGAGGGAGGGAGGGAGGGAGGGAGGGAGGGAGGGAGGGAGGGAGGGAGGGAGGGAGGGAGGGAGGGAGGAGGAGGAGGAGGAGGAGGAGAGAAGAGGAGGAGGAGGAGGAGGGAGGAGGAGGAGGGAGGAGGAGGAGGA
>NW_005434626.1:462326-517700 GCF_000315625.1 Guillardia theta CCMP2712
GGAGGAGGAGGAGGAGGAGGAGGGGGGAGGGTGGGGGAGGGGGTTCGAGGCGAATGGCAAAGATGGGATGAATGGTGGAAAGAAAGGAGGCAGAGGAGACTTCACCGGCACATGTCCAAGAAGAAATCCCACCAGAGGGCCCATAGACGAGGAACGACTCGTTCAGGGAATCCTCCGCAGTCCCTGAAAGAAGCGAATAAATGAAGAAGTAATGCACAGCTCCTGCTCCTGCTCCTGCTCCTGCTCCTGCTCCTGCTCCTGCTCCTGCTCCTGCTCCTGCTCCTGCTCCTCCCCCTCCCACTGCTCCCCTCCATTACCGGAATCGCGTGCACCGCCAAGGTTTGACCCCAACCATGTGAAAAACCTTAGGAAGCAGAAATGAGCAGAAAATATAAACAGACATTCCATTCCCTTCCTGGAATCGAGAAGAGATGTGAAGGTGAAAGAGTGTAGCGATGGGGCTATTCCAGGGGAGAGGAGAGGGGAAATGGTGAAGGGAAGACACGAAAATGCAAGAGTTGTGGAGAGGAAAGTGAAGGGTTGAGGAGAAGCGGGCGCCCCTCTCCCCTCAAGGGTTTGGGGGACGAGAGGAGAGGACAGGAGAGGAGAAGAGAGGAGAGGAGAGGAGAGGAGAGGGGAAGAGTGGAGAGGACAGGACAGGACAGGACAGGAGAGTGAAGGAGAGGAGAGGGGAGGACAGGAGAGTGAAGGAGAGGAGAGGAGAGGGGAGGGGAGGGGAGGGGAAGATGTGAGGAAAAGCACCACAGATGTTTTACCTTTATGCTCCACCATTGGAAGTCAAGGAGCCAGTAAAAGGCTTCGGGATTTCCTGTCTTGCTTTTGACGAAATTGTAGATGTAAGGGAGACGATCCCATCGCTGAAACAGAACTCAGAATCTCCCCGTCCCCGTCCCCGTCCCCGTCCCCGTCCCCGTCCTCGTCCCCGTCCTCGTCCTCGTCCTCGTCCTCGTCCTCGTCTAACCCTATTGCTCACATCTGTCTCACTTTCTGTCTTCTGTCAATGATCATTAGCGCCTCGCATGTCTGTCCACTTTATCCTTCTCCTCCTTCTCCTCCTTCTCCTTCTCCTCCTTCTCCTCCTGCTCCTCCTTCTCCTCCTTCTCCTCCTTCTCCTCCCGCTCTTCCCTTCTGCCCCCCTCTCCAACCATAGTTTCTTTCTACCTGTCCGAAGTACGCATTGAGAAAGCCTTGATCTCCGTCGTCGTAAGAGGGAAGTTTGTGCATCTTCTCCTGCATGTCTTTGAAAGTCTCCAAGTTTGGCTCGAGCAGCATGAAGCCGCTGCAAGTTACAATCAAGTCAGACGCTCCTCCTGCTCCTGCCCCTATCCTCCTCCTCCTTTACTTCCTGCTCCTCCTTTTGTATCTCCCGCTCCTCCACAACCTGACTGGACCTCCTCTCCCTGTCCCAGTCACTTTCCGCCCGAGTTCCGCCTCCCATCCCTTCCTGCCTCCCCAACCTGTTAAAGAAAATAGGAGGGGCAACATCTGGAATGGCAGCGAAATTCTGAGTGAGAGGCCACTGCATGAGCTCGTCAATGTTTTGGACGACCTGAAGGAAATTCAAACGTAAGAAGAGAGGAGGAGAAAATGGGAGAGAGAAGGAATGGGTGGATGGAGAAGGGGGGAAGAGAGGAGGAGCAAGAGACTGCGAATAAGATTATGATGAGTGGAAATCGAGTAGGAAGAGAGGATGAAAAGAATGAAGGAGGAAGAGGAGGAGGAGGAGGAGGGGGGGGGATTTAGGTGGAAGAAATCGATGAAAGGGACAAAGCGAACAAAGGAGGAGAAGGAGAAAGAACAAGAGAGAGAAACGAACGAGCAGGGGCTATGAACAGGAAAGGAGGAGGGGGAAGAAGTACCAGTTGATCAGCATCAAGGAACACAACCCTCTCATACTCCACAAGGGTCCAAGCTTGCATCTTCGTGTACACCTGAGAGAAGTTGAGGAAGTTGTGAGGGAGTCACGATCGCTCTACCTGCTCCCATGACTTCTCCTCCAACTTCTGCTTGAAGGAGGCGAACGGGTTCGAGACGGCATCAACGTCCTTGACGACAATCTTGACGAGCAGGAGTGACAAGTGAGGAGGTGAGAAGTTGCAGTTGATGTCACCCCAGCATGGCGGAACATGGAGTGAACGTGTTTAGAGACCTGTGAGAAGCGATGAACAACAATGATGCGAAGATGGAGAGGGGAGGGAGAGGGAAACAGAGGGAAGCAGCGATGCAAGAAGAGGAGAGGGGAAAGGAGGACACGGAAGCAGAGGAGAGGAGAGGAGAGGAGAGGAGAGGAGAGGAGAGGAGAGGAGAGGAGAGAGGAGAGGAGAGAGGAGAGGAGAGGAGAGGAGAGAGGAGAGGAGAGGAGAGAGGATGCGATGATTTGGATGTCACCTTGCTCGTTATCATGGCAATGAATGGAAACTTTGAGCCAACTTTCGTCAAAGAGTACGCGAGGACCTGCAAACTCCATAACTCATCATCAAGATTATCTTCACCTCATTCTCTGTTCTCCACCACCGCCACCGCCGCCGCCGCAGCCGCCGCCGCCGCCGCCGCCACCACCACCACCACCACCACCTCCTCCTCCTCCTCCTCCTCCTCCTCCTCCTCACCACCACCACCACCACCACCACCACCATCATCATCATCATCATCATCATCATCATCTACCAATGTTCCCAGTGCAAACTCGTCTGTTGCCACAAGGGTAACGAAGGCCCCAGGAAGTTTCCTACGAGCGATGAGACACGGAGCCGACCCGAAACAGCAGAACCTGACGCTGTCCGTTGATTTGCCTTCAGCTCTTTCTCCTTCGTTCCTTTCCCTTACATCACCAGGGTTTGACTCGAGTTCTCTTGCTCACCGTTTCTCGGTCGCACCCAAAACTGGTGTTGAGTTCCATACACGAAGGGACTGAGGTGATGTCAGAATACATGCATGTTGTGTTGAGGACAACAGCACCTTCCTCCGACGTGTCTTCCATCCAACAACACGGACACGTTTGTGAGGCCGTGCTGTTGGGCATGTCAAGGCAGGCCATCAACTCCCTTGCTCTCACCTCAGGAGCAGATATGGTGACCCATTCATGCACAATCATGACATGAAAGCTGGAGAAACATGTTGAGAACCGACAAACATGCACGCATCTTGCCGAACCATCCGCCTCCTCGGTCCTGGCGTACCTTCATCTCAGATTTCTACATCCTCAGCATCGCAAGAGTGTACCTCAATGGTCCCGGAGAGAGGGGCAGGAGCCGTTGACACGACCAAACGTTTCAAGATGTCTTTGGAGGAAGACACATTCCGTCCTCTGTCACTTCTGATCAGACCAGCAAGAATTTCACATTGCGACTAGTCAGACTTGCTGTCGATCAGCTGGATGGTCAGAGTAGAAGGCCGCCCCTGACAACTGATCAGCCTTGCCGCATGGCTGTAGCTTGCCTCACCACTGAGGCTGTCCTGGTAGCATCGCCTTTCACGATCACATCTGCAACTTCCTGCTCACACGTTCCTTCTGAAACATGGAATCAGTTATCCTTGGGGATGCTTGCAGAAGCTGCGTGCCTGTAAGAAAGCAGAAGACGACGACAAGTGCGATGACTGCAGAATGTTCGAGCATCTCATCACGTGTGAGAATCTTCTAAGACCATTTTTGTTCAGGGCTGTCTGAATGGAGAAGATCGTGAGTTCCCGAGAAATGGAGATAAACTGTGCTCTATATCTCCATCCTTCAAGGCACTGGAATGTAATCCGCAACTATCGCAAGACATGATCTCTTCATGCATCTTTCCTCCCGCTCTACCTCTCCTCCCCTCCCCTCCCTCCCCCCCCCTCCTCTCCCCTCTCTCCCCCCTACCCTCTGCATCAATCCAGAGTCGGGCGTATGTTAACCGCAACAGCTGGATGACCACAGGTTTATATTCCATGTCCTGTGCGCCTGGACCTTGGGGAGGCGCCTTCATGCGCCCCGCCTTCGCTCCTTCCCCGGTGCTGGCAGGAGGATCTTCTCTCAAGTTAGCTGGAGGAAGACGAGGGCTGAACTCCCTGAGCATGACGAACAAGGTGAGGGCTGTGGTCGGGGTCTTGTCCATGGGTAAGGTTTTACGTACAGGTGTTCGTGGCTGGAGGGACGGGTAAAGTTGGTCGTATTGTTGTGAAGAGACTTCTGGAAGAAGACTGGAAGTATGTTTGACATATTACATTATACTCGTTGTTGTCGTCTTGTTTTCTCATCTATCTCTCTTTGTTCAGGGTTGTCGCCATCGCAAGGAACGAAACATCAGACATAGCTCGCGAGCTGGCCAGCATGGGCGCAGAAGTTCGCAAGGTCAGACGTGGCATGTGATGATGGTGTTTGACATCTCTTCCTCTCAACCTCTTCTCTCCTGTCTCGTTGATACATGTCGACGCTCGCTGAGACGAAAACCTGACGCTAGTATCAGGGGGACGTTTGTGATCTTGAAGGACTGAAGGAGTGCATGAAGGGCTGCGAGTACGTCGTTTCTCTTGTTGGCTGCAGCCCTCCTCGATTTGTCAAGATCTCTGATCTATGGAGCGATCCTCGCAAAGACGCGAATCATCCAGCAAACGTTCAGTACCAGGGGGTGAAAAACCTGTTGGAAGCGTCAAAGACCGAGAATGTAAAGAAGTTCGTGCGGCTGACAGGGCTAGCAGTGGGAGCAAGCCCTTGGAACCCCGTCTCTATCCTCTTTAGCCTTCTCCTTAGCTTCTCTACCTACTGGAACCGCAAGGGAGAGATGCTGCTGCGGGAAAGCGGAGTCGACTACAGTATCATACGCCCAGGAGGCTTGAAAGACGTCCCTCGGGCCAGGGAGGGGACAGACAAGCTCTTCCTGGCCAGCGAGGCCTGGGGAGACAAAACTCCTCCCTTCACTACCGGCATCTCGCGCGCTGACGTGGCAGATCTCTGCTGCCTCTCCTTGACCGACAAGCGACTCTCGCGTGCGACCCTGCGGGTGAACAGGATGCGTCCTCCCACAGCGGACAACAACTACTTCGAAGACCCGCAGGCAAAGAGCACGTGGGAGGAGCTCCTGGATACGGTGAGGCGGCTCTTACAACGTTTCTTTACCTGTAAGTCTCACACATCCCTTGTACCTCCTCCTCTCCCTCCCACCAGGTCGAGCCAGACAAGAAACCTCTCGAGGAAGTCGACTACACCCTCCCTGTCGGCCTCGCAGCCACAGCAGGTTTGCTTCTTCCCTTCCCATCGTCTTCTTCTCTTCATGATGCTGCAGTTGCCGGGGTGCTCGGCATCGTCGTGGGCTGGGTCGCGAAGCTGGCTCTATCCTTGTTCGGATGAAGCTCCGTTGGAAAATCGCTCTTGGCGTTCATGATGAAAATTCTCTCCCTCTCAGCGTCCGATGAGGTTGCGAACTTTGATGTACCGCATGTGCGACTGCGTGTTCTCCAGCGCCGCCATGGACATGAGGGTGAGGCGGACTTCGGAGATGTGGCCTTGTACGCCCAGCAGGACCGCCTCCTTGGTGCGCAGCCGGACGTTGACCGTGACATCTCTCCTGCCGAAGTAGTCGGAGAAGCTATCTGTCCCTGACATCTTGTCCGTGATCCTCACGATCTCCGTGTCGACGTCGTTCTTGATGATGTCAAGACACTTGCACACGCTTGCGATGTCGTCGAAGACCAGAGTCTGCCGGCAGATGTCACGAAGCCGCGAGACGTCGCCGCCGTAACATCGCACTGCCTTCTCGATCGCTCGAGTCTCGCTCTTTGTGTCCGCCCACTTGACAGACGATAGCATATCCTGGTACTTGCAAGCCTCCTCCCACAGCACGAAGGTGTCCTTTTCCGAGTTCCCAGCCAACGAGACGTATCCTCGTGACAGCATCGCCCATCGCTGAACCTTGGCAAGGAGGATGTACTGCATGCTTGCTGCCTGCGCAAACAGCCGGTCGAGAGACAGCACGGCATTGCCAAATAGCGAGGAGTGCCATGCTTGCTTCCTCCAAACAGGAGGGGCGACAGGGACTTCGATCTCCGACTCTACTGAGGTGTAGGACACCGACGTCCGAACCCGCTTTATCGAGTCCTCCTGCCGCGCACTCTTGTTCTGGCAGCTCTTGCTGATCTCCTTGGACATTTCCCGCAGCGAGTCGAGCTGCTCGTCCTGCCCAAGGTACTCCAACACGATCTTCCAACCGGCATCGTAACGAGCCTTGTCTTGCATCACGAGGTTCAGGCTGGTGTAGGTCACGTGAAATCTGTAGAGGAGGATGAACAAGCTTGCAAGCGAGACTATCAAACCGACTTTCACAAAATTGGGGTAAGACATCAGGAGCCCCAGCACCAGCCACCCGAAGAAGGTGAGGAGCGAAGCCGTCCAGTAGTACATCTCATTCTCGAAGAAGAAGATGATAACGAACACGCTGAACGAAGAGAAGGCGAGCAGAAGCGTACTCGTCCGATTATCACGATCCATGTAGGCAATGAGACAGAGAGTAACCACAATAATCAAGATACCATATTGCATCCAAATCTTGCCAATGTGCTCTCGCCTCAACAAGCCCAGCACAGCAGGTACACCGAGTGACAGAGTCCTCATCAACGCCATGAGAAGGATGAGAAGCATCTCTACACTCGGAGCGCTGAGATCGAAGCTTTCCACATAGTTCCTTGCCATGGAAGTGTTGTAGTCACCTTGGCCGAACTTGAAGATGGCAAGGTCGCCAGTGTTGACTGCCAGCAGATCCACCTGGTATTGCGAAGCCCCGATGATCGTCCATTCTTGTCTGTCGTGAGATCCAGAGACAGTGAAGGATGTGGGATCGCGTTCTGTCATGTTGTCAGATGTTATGAAATAGAAGCCGTTGCTCTGCACTGGGAATTCGTAGTCGAGGTTGATGGTACCGTTCTTGTGAACCTGATACTGACCGATCAAGCCGGGCTGTCTCAAGTCATGGACTACATCTCCTCCATCTCTCATCATTCCAAAGTGTTTGACGTTCGGGCTCCCGACTGACTTGTTCTCTCTCTCTCTCAGTACTGCAAACTTGAAATGGCGATATGTGGTGTAACCATTGTTGAAATACTTTCTTGTCCAAACTGTCGTCAACGAAAGATACATACTTGAGATGGCAAGCAGGATTAGGAGAAATCCTTTTCTGCTAAGCGCCGCTTGCATAGGCCGCGCACAGAAGAAAACACTTGCATCCGGCCCACGATGCATGTTTTCTATGTAATATATCAATTTTGTGTCCAAGCTTACTCTCTGCTCCACAAGTTTGCGAAAGTACTTCCGCATAGCCAGACATCTTTTAGACCAGCATCTGTGAAGACTTTCGATAGTTGACAGCCTCTTTGACTGAAATGGATAGCGAAATCCGTGCAGAAAATCAACAAGTTCATGCTCGCCCGACATTGATCCGCAGTTCCCAGGGTGGGTCTGCTATCCCTTGTACAAAAATTGTCCAGAATGACTTGGTAGTTAATATATCCAGACTATGCTGCCCTCAAGAGAAAGGAAAAGGAGCTTCCCACCAACCCCTGCTTTTCTGTCATCAACATCCACTTAAGAAGCTCTCTAGACTGTTGTTGCGCAACTACCCTTCCTCTTGCTCGTTCTGATTGTTGTTTCTTCTCATTTCAAGCACAAATCCGATCGTCCTCATTGTTTGTTCGAACCGCGCTTGCTCTTTACTACAAAACGCAGGCTCTCCTCACCACTCCATTTTGCCAGCAGCACCGCACCCACCCATACCCTCTGAACTAGAACACCCTACCCCGCCCCACCATGAAGATTTTAGTCCCCGATACTACTACACCCCCTTTCTCATGTCAGTACCCCTTCCTATTCCATACTACCCACCCCATAGTCATAACTTCTTGCGAGGGATTCATCAGAGACCCCCTGTTTTCCTATCCAAAAGGTAGGTCAGTTGAGACCCTACCACGGGACTCAGCTGTTATGTGAGGAAAACCACCCCAGTACCCCTCTTTCACCACACCCACCCTATGATACTACCCCCTCGACCAGACCCTCTAGGAAGAGGACCCAATAATGTCCTACAATGGTTAACATAGCCCTCATCCCCCCTCGTGAATTATCCATCCCCCAACCCCCACCCCCATTTCTATCCCCAATCCTGGTACTGTAACCACCCACCCGACATGCTTACGGAGGTTTCAACCGACGCGGTTCGCGCTATCCCAGTGGTAAAAACTCTCAATATTAACTAAAACCTTGGGCATGTCTGCGACCCTTTGAAGTTTGCCAACTTGCCAATCGTTTCCAGTTCAGTCACTGCCGCGGAGCCCGCCGCCCGGCCGGGCACTGGCGGGCCGGTGACAGCCCGGCGGGCTTTCCGGGCCCGGGACGCCATCCCAGGAGTCGGCGGCTCCGGGGGTCCATCACGGCCGCCCGCCGCGGCGGCGCGGGAGGCTCGGCGTCACCGTGCGCGGCGCGGCGCCGCGGCACCGGCCGCAGCCCGGCCCGGCACCGCGCACCGTACTGTAGCACAGGCTGTGACTCAGCGGCGCCGCCGGGCGTTGCCGGCGCCGGGCTGGCACCGTCCGCACTGCACGGCCCGGCCGCGGTACGGTCAGTGATTCCGAGGCAGTGCGGCAACGGTCTGCCACCGGCGGTAACGGAGGCCGCGCTTCAGTTGGTAACTTTCAAGCGGCGGCGCCGGGCCGCGGTACGGTCACGCCGGCGGTCCGCCGGGGCAACCGTCCAACCGTTCGGATGCCATCAACTTGGCAAGTTGGCAACTTGATGCCGCGGACTCGGACGCGGCGGGTGACTGACCGTCAGTCACGAGTCGGAGCCAGCGACCGTGACCGTCCGACTCTGGCAAACGTTGCTGCCGCAGACCGGGTGCGGACAGAAGTTTGTGGTCAGCCTTCCGAAGCCACGGTGTATGTCAATAAGTCATATCTGAGTGCGAGTCAACGACCGCTACAATGAAACAAGACAATAGCCTGTGTTGTTGACTGAGAGTGCAATCAGCCGCTGAGCTGCAGATTTAGTACAACTTGACTGAAGCAGATTACGGTGTCAGACAGGAAGGGAGCACTGTGAGCTTTTATATACTTCAAGGAAAGTATCGTAAGTTTATTTCCAAGAATCTCAACTGTGAGTGCGCATAAGATTGAATTGCTCGCTCATTGCTGTTGCCCCGAAGCTTTGCGTCCGGGAAATATCAAACTCACGGGGAGCATCCACAGACCCTGAGACACCCGAATCGATCATGTCGAAGCATTCTGCCCACGAGACTTTGAAAGTTTCACCCCATGAGTAGTTTTGCCCAGAACATGATGAAGTTCTGTATGATTTCGGTGTGCTAACCTTCTTCTTGCCGATCGATCCAGAGCTATTTCGTCGTACAGCATACCCAGCTTCAGATGACTTGCTAATGGGGCGTCGTGAACTGGGAGTCGAGACCTCTTCCACATATTCGGCGCTGTCTTTTGGAATTTCGTACATGACAACATTCTCAGGGCTTGGAGAAAGCTCATAGATAGTGTCGATCTTGTGAGGGATATCGATGCTGATCTTTGAGAAACTTGGCTGTCGACGCATTGAAGAAGATGCTACTCTGCTCACCCCATCTTGAGTTGCGCTCGATCGCGATCTTGTGATAGGGCCAGTATAACATTGTGCAGATGGAGAACGCTGGATGGGATCTATAGATCTTTTCCTGTTGTCTGAAAGCATCTTGTGTGCTACGACATGCCTGGCACTATGAGCGTCTGCAAAATGCTCGTGACTTGGATCTGTCTCATTCTGATAGCAGCTTTTCAAGGATTGTGCTATAACATTTGCATAGAATCTGCTTGAAGATGAAATTTTCTTGGAATTGCCTCGCCCATCAACTGACCGTTCATTGCGTCTCTTCTGAGGAACTAGTCTTGAAGCCAGCCCGTTTGAGGGAGACGGCAAAGCGACCATGGTGGACATTATTGGATTATGGTAGAATAGCAGTAGGGTATCGGATGGGAAACAATACAAAGAGGAGTGAAAGAGGGGCAAACAGGCAGAGAGAGCGTGGCGGAGGGCGTGGAGAGGTCGGATTTGGATCTTGAAAGGGTAAGGGAGTCAATTGATGTGTGTGGAATCGGGGATGGGGTGGGGTGAGGAAATGTGGTGAAAGGCAAATGATGGGGTGGGGTACGGTCCTCCGAGCCGAACAAAAACAATCATGACGAAAGGGGTTCATGGGGTGGTCATGATCACGGTACTTTCACTATGCAGCTACGGGTACAAATTCCAGATCTGCTCTCAGATTAGGGGTGGGGTCATACTCAAAGTCAAATTTCGTGTTGGGGGTCCACACTGCTTTCTATATTCAGAAATTACACAATACAGGGTAGGGTACAGTAAGATATGGGGTGGGGTATGTTTCGATGATACTGAAAACGAAACTTTTTGGTTTGCGTGTGGTAACTATGGTACTACACGGATGTTCCGTCGTTGTTAGGAGGAAAACAGGGTGGGTAGAACCTCCCCGTGAATGAGAAGGGGTGGACGGTCTACTTCAACATGGTGGTGTAGTAAAGAATGCTGCTGAAAGAGGCAGGGGTGAGGGAAAGGGTCGAACGATCATATGTCAGCTTGAGAAAAGGCTAAGGTACAGGGCCTCACAAGGGCACAACTGGGGTAAAAGCCGATTATGACCGGTGGTGAGTGAAGGGGACGGGTGCTGAAAGTTGGCGGGATGATCACATGAAAAGAAAGGGGCGACAGGGGTACCAAAATGGAAAAAATATGGTCAGCGCTCTGAGTAAGAGAGGTGGACCATTCCACCGGTCCTTTTAACCTAATTAGGACGGGATAAATTTGAAATTTTGTGGAAGTCGCAAGAGTGGAAAGGGTAGGGTTATCCAGGCAGAAAACTTACTTTATAATGGTTTTATGGTGTCGTAAAACTTGGTCATCATTCAGAAACCGAGATTTTTTGATACGTGAGGGTTGAAAACAGCTACCGGTCCATTTAATGGGGATTTGGGGGTGATGAGAATACCTCCTGGAAGTACCCATCAAGAAGTACTCCAAAAGAGGGGTAGCTTCATACAGTTACGCATTGGAGTAAATTACCTATCACGTTACCAATCTATTTACTACATGGATCTTGCAGTGTGACCATAGGTTTATGAGCATTTCTGGGGATCTGCTATATATCTGCAATAAAAGATTCGAGTGCTACACCAATAAATTTATGTAATGCTCTCAAAATTCCGCGATTTGCTATTTCCTAGGACCTTTCAGAAGTCTAGAACCAAGAAACATATAGCTGCCTTATAGATAATCAGCACCTTGGGGGCTCAAGCTTTAACCCCCTAGAGCGTTGAACAGTGTTCAATAAAATTCAATAGATTCGGAGGGGTTTAATAGAGCCCCCTCATCACCCAACGTTGCACCTTCCAATAATTATTTTGCAACGTTGGATCTTTTTTAGGTACAAATAATTGTATGATGAGAAGGGGACAACCGATACCACGGTACAATATTCAGTAACGATATGTAGAATTACAGGTACCAGGGTACAGTTCACAAAACTACTTTTACGCCAGGGTCATGGCATGAAGGCTGTTTACTCCAACTCAGGCATGACAGCGGCCTGCAGGAAAGAGGCCACGGTTGTCTCTCACTTACGCCGGTCCGATTGCACAGGCAGCCCAGCCGACACCGGGTCACGTCCCACGCCGGTGGATGCCTCCGACGAGCCTCCGAGAGCGGCCACGCCCGGCGGCTCGCCGCCGCCCGCGGCTGCCAGGCTGGCCGGCACCGCGTGCCATGCACGCGGCACCCCGGCTACAGTGAAGGTGACTCAGGACTCGGGAGTAAAGGGCGTGACTCGGTACGGTCCGACCGTACCAGGCCCACGGTGACCGGACAGGCTCAGCGGCTTGAAGTCGAGCCTTCGGAGGCTGTCCCTTTACTCAAAGCTTGACTTTGTGAAGCGGCTTGCCTTGCACTGGGGGAACTTAGTTGAGAAGGCCATGAGACGGCGCGGTCCGACCGGACGAACTTCAAGTTAGCACGGGCTGTAAACAGACTCCCGAAACCGCTTTACTACCACGGTTACTACACCGTACGGCTACCGTAGTCACCGTACCGTACTCAGTGCCCCCCGGGCCCGCCAGCCGGCCCGGCCCGGGCCACGGCTGCGGCACACCGGGCGTCACGTGGTGTGGGCCCGGCAGTCCGTCACCCGGGGCCGCGTGGCATAGTTTCAAGTCCGCCGGGTCAGTTTACTAAGTTACTAGCGGCTTCACTTAACCAGTAACGGAACCGTGACGACGGTTTGGCAAGCTTGAAGTTGAGTAAAAGAAACCAGCGGCTACTCAGACGCCGGGGCCGCACTGCACAGCGGCACTGTCAGGTAGCCGCCCGGTACGGTAGACCCGGTTCAAAGTTTCAAGTTCATCATTCCTGAGCCGGGCCGCCCGGCCCCGGCCGCGGCCCGGCGGCGGCCGGGGCTACCGGCGTACTAACTTATAGTAAGTTGCCAAGCCTAGTTGCCAAGTTGCCTTCTTTACTCAAAGTTAAGTTAAAAATCAGTACGAGGACAATGCCACCGTGACTCGGAGCCTCGGACTCCGGGAGTGCTGACTCACTGTCAGCGGCGCCGCGGCGGCCAAGGCCCTGAGGCCCGGCCTGATCCGGCCTGAGGTTAGCTCGTAAGTTTTTATATTGAGTAAATGTTTCACATGACGAAGAGACGTCTGGCATGGAGGGAGTTACGCAGGTAATGACGAGCAGGAGAAGGGGAAGGGAAGGGAAGGGAAGGGAAGACAGGAGGAGACGAGAGGGAAGAGGAAAGAAGGAAGAGGAGAACTCGAAAGGAGAGCAGAGCAGAGTGCAGAGAAAGAGAAGTTGAGAATAATGGTGAGAAGATAACATGGTGACCAATGCAGATAGGAAACAGGAACGTGAGGCAAGGGAGAAAGGGAAGGGGTGCATAGGAGAGGAAGGGTGAACAAAGTATGATTGAATGGGGAGGGTGCGATGAGGAGTTACCTTGCGAGGGAGAATAGCGGGGAGAACGTTGTCAGAGTATCTAGTAAATGGCTTGAGTATCAGAGGAGAGCAGGAAATAAGAAAGGATGAGTCAGGCTTCATCAAATCTAGCTCAGGATCGAGCAGTGCGATTATTTTCCAAGAGTTGTAGCTGTAGTGGAGGAAAGTTGCAAGACGTTTTGCATTGAAGAGAGCTCTTAACAGTAATACAGAACCACGAACCGCCATTTTAATTGTCATTGTGTTGATACCATGTTTAGTGAATGCTCAGACGCACTCGAATACAAACTTGAGAAGATGATAGGAATAGATGCATTGAAGGGTCTAAAGTCATTGTCTTGTACATATCGGTCACAACATGAACTACATTTGACCATCATTTCATTCGGATGATCCTTGTGTTTTATAGATCGCTGCGGAGCGGAGGCCTCCTGTAGACAGTCGTCCTGCTAAGGAGATGAGATATGGGTAAGAGCACATCCCACCTCGTGTTTTAAGTTCATTTTCTCACCATTGCACTTGTCGCGCACAGATTCATTGGTCTTGTTGTATTTGTAGCCTTGGCCGCTACAGGTGGGCAATTCAATCTCGTGCCAATGCTGAAAGCGTTGACTTTTCTTTAGTTTTTTTAGTGGATAGGGCGGATCTTAACATCGGTCCCAGCGCTGATTTGTCAGCATGTTTCCTCACCCTGCTACAGGTCCGAGCGTCCTTGTGGATAGCAGGAAGGGAGAACTAGTTCGAATTCAGAGCGGCACTCCTATCGTCCTTAACAGAGGGAGGAAGGTAGAAGAGAAGAAAGTTCTAGGGGCGATGGGGACGCTAGAGAGCAAGTTGAGGTTTGCCATGCCCTCGTTGACAGCCCGGTGGCTCTGAGGAGGAGTACAGGAACTTGGAACAGTCAACTTCCTTCAAGATGCCCCGGAATTCGGATCTCAAGGTGGCGATACACTTTTGACTTGAGCTGCACGTTCCCTAGCTCATGATGGTACAGGTTGCCAAGGGCGAAGTGCTCAAGTTGTATCCGATTTCTGGGACTGGTTGGAGGAGTTTGTGGTTGGTATGCAAGTTTGATGGTTTGTAGGGGCCCAACATGTCAACCCGATCAATGGAAGGTGCTTGTATGGGAAGGACAAAAGTACTCTCAACATCTCCGAGCTCTTGTCATCCCTCACTTGCGCGCTCGTACAGGGACGGGAGAGTGCAGATTGTATCCGTATCCACGATACACCATGGAAGGGAAACTGAATCTACCTCCTCCTCGTGGACCTCCAGACGATAACGGCTACAGGTAGTCGATCGCCGCGGAGCTCTTTGGTCCTGACTGTCATTGTCCTGCGTTGAACAGGTCGAGCCCTCCTGTCAAGTTTCCGAAGGCGTTGATGTCAGTAGCGGGGGAGATTGAAAGGAAGTCAGGGGACTTGGACTTTCAAGAGAAGGTTGGCAGGATGACGGGCCGAATTCCGACTGAATGGCCCCGGCAGGTGAAACAGGAGATGCAGCAGAACGAGGCCATCATGGAGGCGCTTCAGAAACATGTGAGATGGCAGTTGAGAGTGTGAAGGTGCTCAGGCCTCTTGCAGATTCTCAAGCAGGAATCCACCATCTCAGAACAGGAGGCAGATCTTCAGGTTTCCGTTGAGCTTAATCATTTCCGTTTCTGAAGAGAAGTTGAAGATGTTACAAGATGAAGTCAAGCTAGCTAAGGACAGGTACTTCTCTTGCTCGACTGGAGCATACGGAGGGGACTAACTGCAACATGACAGGGTCAGCACTGAGCTTGAGAACTTCAAAGACGACATCAAGGACAAGATCAAGAAGAAGGCAAGCCAGGTCCTCTTACCTCATCTCTTCTCTTCCTTCTTGACGTTTCTTGTAGGTTGGCCCTGAAGGCCCTGAGGGTCTTCGCGGTCCTCCAGGCATGGATGGCTTCCCAGGAAGGTTGGTCTCCTCTCAGTCTACCGCCCTCTCCCTTCCTCTTCTCTACTCATGACTTCCGCCCTCTCCCTTCCACTTTCTCTCTCCCTTTCATTGCTCCATCCTGTGCCATCTCATCGCTCTCGGCTTCTTCTCTGTCACCGGGGCTGCTCTCGTCCCCCTTATCGCGTGGAGCAGGCCAGGTGATGCTGGTGATCCTGGCCCTACTGGTCGTCCAGGCATTCCAGGCCCTCCAGGACCACCAGGTAGGATGCAGCAAACCCCTTCTCCCTCCTTCCTCCCCCCCTTTCTCCCTTCCCCACCCCATGCTTGCTGCCCATCCTTCTCCCTTGCTCACCCCTTCTTTCTTCCCCCTCCTCCCTCCCCTTCATTCTACTCTCCCTCCTTCCTCTCTCCTCTTCGACCAATTTCCTGTTCCTTCTCAACTTTCTGCTCTAGGGCCTCAGGGAGAGATGGGAGGCAACGGAGATCGCGGGACACCAGGACGACAAGGCAGGGAGGGTCCTCCGGGTCCTCCGGGTGAGCCTTTCCGCCATCGTACCAACTGAACTGACGACATTTGCAGGCCCCCAGGGCTACAGGGCGGTGGATCCGGCTTGTCGCTTCGGTGGATGCTAAGAAGAATTAAACTCCTTGTGCTCCTTCACTCCCTCGCTATCTCGTTACTATCCCTCGTGCCAGAGGAAAGTCCTCTTCCCCCCCGTTGTTGTTCCCCGCCTCCTGCTCCGCCTTGTGCCGATGCGACTTGCGAGAGCTGCATGCTGTACATCACCAAGAGCAAAAGGAGTCGGGGAAGTAGAAGCAGGAGCAGGAAGGGTGTGGGGTCAGGAAAGGTAGGGCGGGGAGACCTGGAAGGACGTCGACCCAAGGATGACTTGGCGCGAGACTGTGGGCGCTGGGGCTGATCGACCTCGTCCTGACAGACAGACGTCATGGCAGCCTCGGGTCCTCTGCTCACCTCAACCAAGGCTGAGCCGCCTGAAGTAGGGTAGGAGAAGTACACGTTGGGCATGTTGGGGACTTGCATGCTCGCAGAGTCGTCGTCGTCCTACGATTTGATTAGGATTTCCCGTCGGATACGAGGAGGGGGCAATGCAGACCTCTGCTAACTTCTTGCTCTTCTTCTTCTTCTTCTCCTGCAGAGATCGTATCGTGTGCTTCACGTTGGACCCTGTCAGCTCAGGGAATGGAATCTGCCATGCGTTCTCCTCATCGTCCCTGGGGAGAAGTCAGAAGGTTCCAGGATCGTCGTCAGGAGACCATTCGCAGAGCGACTCGATCCGCATCCTCTCCTCGTCAGGAATGAAATTTTGAACGATCAAGCTCAGCAGCTGGCATTGGCACCAACTCTCTCAGCTGCTGTTGATCTCACACGAACATCTCCTCACCTTGATACTCTGATCGCTCTCCCGGATGGTTTGCAGCAGGTCTTCTCTTTCTATCTGATTTTCTCGTCGCAAGTCTTCGGCTTCTGCCCTCGCCTGTCCAGCAGTTAGCCCAGCACAGCCTCAGCTCGGGCCCACCTGTTCGTATCTCGTCCAGATCTTCTTGAGCTTCTTGGTTTTCGCCTGCACCTCCTCTTGGATCGAGGCGTACTTCTCCTCCATCGCCAACGTCTCTTCTTCCTGTCTCAACCTTTACCCACCACCAGCTGCTCCCTCCACCTCCAACCTGCTCTCGCAGCTGCTCGCTCAACCGCTGCTGCTCCTCTCGCCTCCTTTCCAGTTCCATCTGAGCTCTCGCCAGCTCCTCCTCTCGTCGTCTAGCTTCCTCGGCGTTGGCAGACCCAACCACCACCTTCTCTTGCATCGCTTGGAGCTTCTCGCACGTCAGGTCAATTGAGCACGAGATGCGACACTCGCCTGTGCAGCCAGAACTTCTCGCGCATGTCGCTCCTTCGCCAGAGCTTGCTCCTGCCATGGAGAGTCAGAGGGACGAGACGGACATGTCGGTAGGGACGGACCTTCTTGCGGATCTCTTCTTCCGCTCTGTCTCTTTCCTCTTCGCGAATATCTTCGGCCTGACATCATCTAACGTTTCATTTCTCCTTGACTTCTCTCGTGGCTCGCGAACCGCTTGCAGAGCAAGTTTCTGCTCCTCGAGCTCGTGATGGATGTTTTCCAGCTGCTTGTTCGACATCTGCTTCACCATCTCCTGTCCAGTGAACTGAGGGGCAGGGTCAGGCCTCTAGCTCCCTCCTCCGACTCATCCAGCACCCCCTGCACTCCTCGGACTTCCGGGTCGTTCTGTTGCGACTCAAGCATGGACTTGAGTCTTGCGATCTCTTCCTGCAAGCGTGCGTCATCCCTCGCTGCCCCCTGCTTGCTCGGAGAGTCGAACCTGAAACTCGCGCAGCATCGTGTCCTTGGGGTCTTCGTTGATCTTGGGCTTGTTCTTGATGTTCTTGGCTCTGTTGGCGTACCTGTAGGAGAAGCAGCAGCATCAGGACGGCGAGCAGGAGGAGCCTCGCGCATCGACCGCAATGTCGAGATGGTCTCGTCGTAGTTGTAGTCCGCAGGGCCGATGTTTGCCACCATGACGGTCTTGGTGTTGCCCCCCAGCGAGTCTTGGAGCAGGCGAGTGAGCTTCGAGTCGCGGTATGGGATGTGATGAGATTTCGAGTCGACAAGCGCTGAGATGACGTTGCCAAGAGCGGACAGTGACAGGTTGATCTTGGTCGCCTTGATATGACTGTCAAGAGACTGCAAGACCGAGCAAGATAAACGTACCTCCTTCAGTCGGTCTCCAGTCGCTCCCGTCTTGCTCTGTCGCTCACTTCCTGCCAAGTCCACCAAGTTTAACTTCCCAGCTCGGATGTGCCGGGACCCATCCGAGCCTTCAGCTGAGCTTTCAATAACAATGGTGAAGATGGAGTGAGAGCGAGAGGAGTCTTGGTTCATCAGCGTCGCTCCCACACTTCTGTTCTTCTTCCCCGCCAGCAGCACATTCTCCATCTCTGTCGCTCCCTTCACCACGTACGACGTCAAGTCCTTCACGTACACGCCCCTGTCGTTGTCTTCCTTGAGGTCGAGCTTGTTCTTGGGATCCTTCGCCAGCAGGTCTCGCACCTCCTCGTTGTAGATCTCCAGGAATGATGCGCGCACGAGGAAGTTCTGATCATGAGTATCATCGATCTCCGAGAAGATCCGAGCGAACGATCGTGGGATGATTCCTCGCTGCTCCGGCGGGTCCCACAACCCTTCCATCGTGTGCGTCTTTCCCGTCCCGGTCTGCCCGTAGGCGAAGACGGTCCCATTGTATCCTTGCAGGACCGAGTCGACGATGGGCTGAGCGGTGGTTTGAAACACATGCTCTTGCTCACAGTTGGAGTCGAACACCTGATCGAACGTGAAGGGTTTCGGGGCTTCTTTGATGTCTGACTCGGGATTCCTGACTGAAACCTCACCAGTGTCGATGTTGATCGACACGATCTGCTGTCTGGTGTCCTCTACCTCTCGCCTCGACATCGGCCTGCATCTTACAACCACCTTAACGCACTCGGGATCCTTCTTGCCTTTCGCGCTGATCATCCTTCAAACATTAGACGTCAGAAGCGGCTCATCAAGCACACAGACTGTGATGTCAACCCTGAAGTTCACTCCTCTCAAACGTTCCCATCATCTTCATCGCACCCTACGAGCTTATCACCTTCTTCCACATACATATATGCACAAATTGAAATTCAGACATGTTTGCTGCTCCTGCAGTCAGTTGTAGAAAATCATTCTGATCCTCAACACTTATCCTCCACTCATGATCGCACACAAGAAACCCCTATGATTCGCCTCTTATCTAGATCATGATTCGAATTCCGTTTACTTGACAAATAGATTCCACTTTCTCGGAGCTCCCTCCCTCCCTCCCTCCCTCCCTCAGTATCATGTCCCCTTCACTATTCCCTCCTTCTTTTCTGCCTCCAGGCCCTCCCCATTGATCTGTACCTCTTAACCTCCCTGTTGTTTCCGCTCTCCCTGCCTCCATCCATCATACCTTTTCTCCTGACGAGTCTACCTTGGACTCTCGACCTCTCCCTCACTCTACTGCTCTCTGCTGCTCCTCTCTGCTCTCTTCTGCTCCTAGTGCCTCTGCTCTCTCAGGCTGCTCCTCGCCTCTGCTCTCAATCTCTTCTTCTTTCCCTCTTCGCTCGCTTCCTTCATCTTCCATACTCTCCCGCCATGTCAGGGTCGTTCAAAGTTTTACTGCCGGCTGCGGGCCTACTCCTCCTCCTCTCCTAGTCTTATACTTCTGTCCCTCTTATTGCGGGGGCCTAGTCCCGAGGCGGGCCTAGTCACTCCCGGGGGGGCCGGGTCACTGCAGTGCCGGACTCGGACGGTAGAACTTCGAAAAGTCACCACGGCTCGGTCACGTTCAAGAAGTTCCCAAGTTCCCGGCCGTCAGAACGTACAATTCAACAGCACTGCCCCGCCTGGGGGTCACTGGGTCCGACTGGAGTCCCAGCTCCGGCGAGGGCCCGGCCGCCGGCGCGGCGCGGCGCCGCCGCCGGGAGTGACTCACAGGCCGCGACCTGGCCACTGGCATCTGATCATCGGGGGCCGTACCCGGTCGGACAAGTTGCAAGTTGCCGCCATGCGGCCGTTTTACCGTCAAAGTTAGTACCTGGCCCGTCCGATCGGTCGGACCGGCTAGTACTTGCGGCCCACGGTGCCGCCTCCGAACAGCTGCCCCCCGCGTGCCGCAGTGCTGGCCCCGGACGGGCTGACTCGCCGCCGTGACGGTCCAGGCGGCAGTGTCCCGAGCCGCCGCCCGGGGGCCCTCTCAGCCTCGGCAGAGTCTAGACACTGCCGGGTCTGAGACAGAAGAGTCACGGTCGGCGAGGCTCGATCTAGACAGCCTCGGAGTCTAGAGTGGCGACTGGGAGTGAGCGGGGAGGAGGAGGCAAGGGACACAGATATGGCAGGAAGTGGAGGAGGGATATGGGCGGGGGTGGAGGTGGGGGACGCGATATGGCTGGGACGAAGGCGACGATGGGGAAAAGCGCAGTGGAGCAAGGGAGGGAACCTGCTGTTTGTGAATGCTACTGGAAGGGTGGGGGAGCTTTCTTGCTCCGAAGGATCGCCCGAGGGGAGGGGTGCTAACAACAAGACTGAGGAGCAATGGATGTTTGCAGGAGAGCGAGGGAGCAGGATAAAGTTTGTAAAGGATGTGATGCCAGGAGTCGGTGTCAGGAGACTTGGAAGGAAATTGAAGAAATCGATTGCTATCGGGTTCTCACGGGATGGAAATTTTGTTTGTGCTGTGCTAGAAAATTTGCGACTGGTGCTTTGGGAACGGGAAACGGGAGAGAGATTCCTCCTCACTCCCCCTCTTGCAGGAGGACGAGATGGTCCCCTCCTTGACATAAGAGTCAGTGTATCCAACGATGGAAGAAGTGTGGCACTGCACGCATGCCCACACGGCAGCGACAGGTTGCGGAGGAGGAGTTCCCCGCCAGTTTGGATCTTCGTGAGAGATGAGAAGCAACGAGACTCGACCCATGTCAAAGAAGAGCAGCAAGACGATGAAAACTTGTTGCATGAGCCCTCGTGCAAGCCCGGGCGACTGCTGGGATCTTGGGTCATGTTGAGCACTGACAGTTTTAAAGATCAGATCGAGCATGTTCTCTTCGACTTGTTCGACTTGAGCTCCTTCGATGCGGAGAGCCTCGTGCGAGGCTGGAACGTCTGTCAAGTCTCCTTGACCTGCCATCGATTTGAGTTCGTTCGCAACATGGTCGAACAGGAGGATGCTCTCAGGGATTCGCCGACTCAGAGGGAATGCGCTGATGAAATGTTGTGCAAGCTGAGATTGAAGGGCTCGAGGTTTGTGTGGATGGACTGGAGTCTTGTTGATGGTTCAGAGATAGATGAGGTGAGACAAATCTTGTGTCTTGTAGATGTTTCTGACTTTGAGCTGTCAGAGCAAACGAGAGGATTTCAACCTGGAGTTGGATGTCTTGCTCAATCGCTCCAATGTGATCAAGCAACATTTGCAACACAGACACGATCGCGGCAAACACTCGCCCTGGGGGCAGAAGAGCATGCAGGAGGTTGTAAAGGTCATGACAGGGGGGGAGGATAGCCATGAGGGAGGTCACAAGAAGGATGATGCTCAAGCAGGTCCAGCGCATGTCAGGCCCCTCATCCTCCGATGGGACCCTACGGGGTGGAGGGCAGCGATAGTGATGAACATGTACAGTGATGGAGAAGCAGACCCTCTGATCCTCTTGGTCTCTCGTGCCGGCAGAAAGTTGAAGCTCGACCGGTCGATCCCACCAGACTCTCTGTTGGAACCGAACCGATCGGCCATCGCCGATGTTGCATGGAGCAAGAGTGGGATATTTCTCCTCCTCATCACGGTAGACGCCAGGATCTTTGTTCTCTCTAGAGATGGTCAGCCTGTGCAGATCGTCTGTCAAAGGCATCCTGCCCTACATCCCTCCGCGCGCAACCGCATGGAGAGCTGCAATGCCCTGATGGAGAGGAGGGCGATGAATGTGAACTCTCCCTGGGGAACTATGGCGAAGGATCATCACAGGGAGCGGCAAGGGACTTACATTCTTGATCTTTCCTCCTCCTTCAAGAGCAGCTCCTTCTGGGGTTCGCACCTGGCTGCCATGATCTATTCGCATCCACAGGATACTGGCCTTTCCCTGTGCTCGCACAGCTCTCTCCCGTACCTTTGCATCACAGACGGGTTTCAGCTGATCGTTGTAAAGCTCTCTGAGTCTTCTACTGAGACGATCTTGTCAGGGATCTTGGAAGAAAGCGTCTTCCTCGAGAGGATGTTCGCTCACGACGCCTCCCTCTCAGCCCTCTCCTTCTTCCTCAGTTTTCCTAGGTCTCATCTCCGACCCGGAGATTTTATGCAGATGCGCAAGTGTATCCGATTACTCGCATCGAACTTGAAGAATTCGAGTGAAAGTCTTGACGAGGAATCCCTCGCGTACGCTGGCAAGTTGCTCTTCTCAGCTGTCGATCTCATCCTGCGCAGTCTGAGAGAGAGCAAGCAAGTTCTGTCTGGTTCCAACGTGCCTCAAGGTTGCTGCGTTGAGCCGCCGAAGGAGGTGGTAGGCAGCGATGCTGAGCTGTTAGAGAAGAAGATCAAACCTTGTGTCTCCTCCACCAACTCCTTCCATGTTGTCACCATCCCGCCGTCGGACGAGGACACTGAGACGCAGGACAGTAACACAGAGAGCCCTATCAACGTCCTCAAGCCTGCCGCTGATGTTGGAGAAGACAACTTGCAGACGGGCCAGCAGCATGAGAGTGAAAGCTCGTCCCTCCTCCAGTCAGAGACCAGGAGGCTGCAGCACACGACAGCTGGACAAGCGCGTATTGCCTTGTTCCAACAACTCCTCGTCGTCGGCAAGTTCCGGGAGGCCATGATCATGTTGGTCCTGCTGGGGAAGTTCTGTGTGGTGAGAGCACACAAGCAGGTGAGGTTTGCTGTTCCTCAAGCGTCCTTGACTTGTTGCTAGGCGGCTCTCTGGTTGCGGTTGGCGGCTGCGGTCCATCGCGTCTTGGCAGTCGAGGAGCAGACGAACCAGCACGAGGCTACAGACGAGCGCCAAGTGCTGAGGAGCATCTGCCTTGTTGCCATGGCGAAAGCTTCGAAGATGGAGGAAGGAGGTCTCGCTCGGGAGGCTGGTGGGGGACAGAACCAGCTGACTCCGTCGATCAACCATGCGGGTAAGAGGATCGAGCGACTGGTCCATGGCGGCGGCACCAAGATGAAGAAGGTGGCGAGTAGCGACGCACAGACTTCATGCCTGGAGCGGATGCTCTCTCCTTCCCGCAGGAATAACCGCTTCTCTTCTCGACGTGGGGGAGATCCCAGCAACGTGCGGAGCAGCTCAGAGCCTCCGCGGAGGGCCGTGCTGGGAGGAAGCGAATACTCTGTACGAGGACACGGACTCAGCAGCCTCACGCCCCAAGTCAGCAGGAACAGAGCAGGTGGAGATCATCTCGATGGCGGGGAAGAGACGTACCGCAGTCGCTCCATCGATGTCAGTCGGATGTGCTGCAGGAGGAAGAGTGAGGAAGTACCGGAAGCAACCAACGAGCCATCGGACACGAGCTGCTTGGACGTGGACGGCACCTCTCCGCAGGTCGGGGTCAGTCCGTCTCATCAGCAGCAGTCAGCGTCTCCGAGCTGGCGAACTCCGAGCCGAGACGCTTCACTCCAGGAGAAAAAGGATAGCCTTGCAGCTCGCCGGCCTCTGTTTGCCTTCGACACAGAGTCAGCGCTACTGGTGGGACGAGCTTCTCAGCTATTAGACGAAAGCTGCACGTCGGAAGAGAACATGACGCCAGCCAAGAGCTCGACACATGCTGAGTACGATAGTCCTTGGACGTGAGCCTGCCTGTCTTGTTGGCAGGGGCACCATCGCCGCGCCAAACCCCGCCAGTTTCAGACATTTATTGATCTCAAATTCCATGGGGAAAAATTCCACATTCTTACGAGATGACGTAGATAGGAACGGCAGAGTCGATGGTGACAGGGGTGTACTGCATTGAACAGCATCAAGACAAGTGATAGGAATGGCGAAAACAAAGACAGAAAGAAGGTACCGTGTCAACGTAGTAGACAGGAGAGACGTAGTAGACTGGGACGGCCTCGACCTCCGGCACTACCACCTGATCGAGGTGGTGGGAAAGTGAAAGGAAGATCAAAGAAATTCGGGCAAAGCAAGAAAGCAAAAACAGAAGTGGAAGGCTGGGGAGGACGACAAAGAAGGGTACGGCATGCTTACCTCGCTGCTTGATGGGTAAGTGATAGTGATGGTAGTCTCAGTGTCAACTGTATAGCGAGTCAATGTCAAATTTGGTAATAGATTGAAGTGTTCAATATAATCGATATGATTCAAATATGAATGAAATTGACTATGAAAAGGAACGAAGTAAACAGAGTGAGGGATGGAGATAGTTCATGGCATATAACCCCATCAAAAATCTCATTAAAAAATTCTGCGAGCCCCATACGAACAAAAACACAACTGAACTGATCGCAATAAATCTAACATTTTTTTTCAACTGCTGGCCAGTCCTCTGATGATATGAAATCGCAGTTTCTGCCAACGGATAGATCTGTCTTGTTCGAGTTCCACTGATATATCGAAAACATGAACGTACAATGCTGATAAGCGATACATGATGACGATAGCACACTTAGTATGAAGGTATGCAACGTCTTTCTACATGTCTCACAAAAGTTGACAACACAAGATAACCATTCCAACCTGAAATATTTCACCTCTCCTGTTTCAGCCATTGCCTCCATTTCTCGTCACATTATTCTTGCATTCAGTTCACCTCTATCAACCCGCACGACAAGCAATCGCTTGCAAGCACTAACATCCAAAGATCACATGTGAACTAGTCTTTGCCCTTCACGTCGCTTCCCCTCTCGCCCGTTCTGCTTGCCCCCTCCTGTCCTTCCCTCTAGCAAATGCATCTAACGTCTGATTTCTTCTCGCTTCTGCTCTTTCTCCTCTCCTCTCTCCTTCACTCACGTGATGTAAGCGCATGAGCGCGGCGGATGTCGGCGAACATTGTCCGTGGGCAAAGCTATCCACCGGCCGCTACAGGGTAGGGGTAATGGACGGTGGGGTAAGGGGTGGAAACAAGATTTTTTTATGGTTGCAGCGAGGATTTTTAATAGTATTGCTTCAATAAAAATTACATTACATCAGTACCATGACTAATGCTCTCGAACAAAGTACGGTAGGGGTAGTATCAAGTGGAACCGAGTGGTGGGGGTGATCTATTTTCGGGCTCGGGAGCATAGGTATCATAGACCATTCCGAAGTGAGCTTTCGAGTTGATTGATGGTCATTTGAGTAGGGTGGGGGTATATACCCCTACCCCTTCATTGTTGTAATTATGGTAGGAAAATAGTAGGTATCAGTTGTAATAAACCCCGTGTTGTACGTTTCTGCCATTGCAAGCCGGAACTTGGGAACGCAAGGAAAGAGGAGGAGCAAGAATCAGTAGAAGCAAGACCACAACAGAGTATCATCGACAGCAAGCACAAGAGCATCCATCAGTGCTGAAAGGAACACAGCTAGGAAGGATTCTCCCGTCCGCATTGAGGCCATACGAAATAAAGCGAGAAGGGTGGACTGTGACGATTCAAGCGATATCTCTAGAGCATCTCAGTTCACAGAGAGCTTGAAATCTTCCTGAAACAATACAGTGTGCAAACTGAAGTTGAAGTTGAGGGATCGCCAGGCCTTGCCTTGCTCTCCAACTGCTCGTCGAGAAAGGCATAGAACCTTAGCTGAAAAAGTTGATTTGATTGGCATCGCTGGCTTGATCTTGTGAAATGTTTTCTGATCTCCTGAATTTCCATGGGGAGAGCAAATCTCTGCGTACATATTCCATCCTTGCACAGAGTGGCATGAGTCTGAGTGACAAGTCTCTGGACAACAGGCAAGTTTTTTATTTGAGCTTGTCATGTTTCATTGGGTATATCTGATTCTTCTTGCACATCAGTGGGGCGAGCGCGAACATAGATGGATCCCATCCTTGTCAATGCAGCAGAACATGTGATTCCTTGGGGCGGTGTCATGCCATTTGCGCTTGTTCAGTTCTGAAATCATCAAAGGCTTTTTTGCCTTAGTGGAACATGTTGAACTGTATATCTGTTCGTAACGTCAAAATTGATGACTGTGTTCAAGAGACTCGTTAAGTTAGGGGAAATTGTTAAGAATAATTAATGAAGCTTACAGGAGAAAAGACAATGTTTTTGGAATGCCGAGTGAAACTCAAAAATTATTACGTTGTTGTAAAAATTCTTCCTTCATAGTTGAAAGCACACTCTTAGAAGAACATCGGAATAGGCATCGTGTACTGATTCGATGAGCAAGACAATAGGGAAATCGCTTGTTCTGCCGTCAAGTGGCAATACAACAACTTTGGAGGAACTGACAAGTTGTCATACTTCATATATTCAAAGAAATCGATAGTTGTCCGTCACAATGTAGTACGACCCACTCGCAGTGTCTTTTCCAAGGATCTGTTTGCATTCACGTCAAACAATCCACCGAACAGCAGAAGCAGAACACTCACAAAGGACTGACAGAAAGTTTTCGAATCGGGCGGCTGATTGCACTTGTTAGGAGGAAATATGTCAAGGGGGAAGAGAATATTACAGGCTTTGCTTCCAAGTGTCCATATCGCACAAACCCCATTACCGACACAAGGATCATGGGGTCAGGCGGTTCTTGCCCTGGGATAGTCACTGCAAGCTCATCAGGATTGGATCGATCCAAACAACACAAGATAGCATACGACAGTATATCAAAGTCATTAGAACCTGGAGATGCGATCGGTTGACAATCGAGGGAGAATGGCTCGTGCTTACTGGCTGGCAGGTCGCTGAAAAAGCGATCTACCGCCATCTTTCCATTCAGCGTATTGCCATTCCAAACAACCTGGAAATCATTTGCGTCCGCGTCAAGATCATCACAGGATTTCATTTTTCAGCTTAGAGTTTTACCTTCGAAGCTTCATGATACAAATGCTTCAGATTCTGACGGGCAGTATCAAGATAAGAGTAATAGTGCTTGAAGAACTGCTCTCCTCCTTCCGTCGTGATCTGAACGGTGTCGCCCATGGCTTCAAGTCCTCTGATCAGCCTTGAGGAGCGAGTATCCTCCCTCCAATTCTCTCTTCTCTCTCTCTCTTCTCTCTTCTCTCTTCTCTTCTTTCTTCTCCGCCTCCTCAATGCTTCTTCATGCACGCGCCATAATTGCCATGATGAAAATTTGCCCCCCTCATCCCCACCACAACCTGATCTGAGGCGGATTCACTTCTGGTTAGGTTGGCTCATAACCTGATGAAAGAGGGTGCACGTGAAATGGCGAACGGGAAGGCGCCGGCTTGAGGGAGGAGGAGGAGGAGGAAGCTTGGGTTGAAAGCACAGCCTAAGTTCACGCGCTGACACGGTTGTGAGAGTAGATGTGGTGAAGGGGAGGAGCCAAAGAGCGTGCAGGATGACGCACAGGAATTCTATGTTTGACTTGCTCCGAGGAGGATTAAAATTCGACAGGAAGCTTAACAAAGATGCATCAAGGCTTGACAAGGACAGGAATAGCAGAAGCGACACAAACGCAAAGCTCCCTCACACAATCTCGTTTTTCTCCAATCAAGGGAGCGCTCTGCCCTCCAAAAGGAAGGAGCGTGATGACGACGAAGAAGAGGCAGATGAAGACGAACTAGAAACAGGAGCGCAAGACTTGAGCTCTATGAGGCATTCGGATGAAGAGGACAGCCAGATATCAGAGGAGGAAGGAGACGATGATAGTGGAACTGGCGAGGGAGTGAAGCTGTTCGCCGGGGCAGCGAATCCTGTCAGGGAAGCGAAGAAACATAAGCCGCATGCGAGAGGGAAGATGACGGAGGAGAAAGACAATCAGGTAGCAGACGAGATCAAAACTTTTCGTAGGCAGATGGGAATCACCGTGAGTGGCGATGAGATCGCTCCTCCTATCGGCACCTTCAGTGAGATCAAACTGAGCAAGGAGCAGAAATGGCTCCTCCATGGCATTGAGACGGCAGGGTGGAAGGAGCCGACGCCGATCCAGATGCAGGCGATCCCCATCCTCCTCGAGAGACGCGACCTGGTTGCCTGTGCTCCAACTGGGTCCGGCAAGACAGGAGCCTTTGTCATCCCGCTCTTTGCGCTGCTTCAGGCGCCCAAGAAGGAGGGGATCCGAGGGCTAATCGTCTCCCCTACCAGGGAGCTCGCGACTCAGATCTTCAACCAGTGCAAGCTGCTCAAGGCTTTCTCCAAGCTCCAAGTCAAGCTTCTCACCAAAGCAACCGCTGCTTCCGTGGCAGCCCTTCAGATGGACCCGCAGGCGCGCAACCATGACGTGGTCGTCTCAACCCCCGCACGCCTTGTCTCTCTGCTCCAGCAGAAGTCCCTTGACCTCAGCTCGGTCGAGCTCCTGATAGTCGACGAGGCCGACAAGCTCTTCGAGGAAGGCTTCATCACCCAGCTCGACGAGATCCTGGCGGCATGCAGCAACCGCAAGCTGCAGAAGTCTCTCTTCAGCGCCACCATCCCCCCGCAGATCGAGGAGCTCGCTCGCAGCATCATGCCTCATCCGACCTTTGTCACGGTTGGCAGCAAGGTGGGAGCAAACTCGAAGATCAAGCAGAAGCTCGTCTTCGTAGGCTCGGAGGAGGGGAAGCTCATCGCCATCCGTCAGCTCATCCAAACAGGCTTGAAGCCTCCCGTCCTCATGTTCGTGCAGTCCATCGATCGAGCGAAGCAGCTCTTCCGCGAGCTGGTGTACGACGGGATCAACGTAGACGTCATGCATGCTGAGCGAACGCAAGCGCAGCGTGACAACATCATCTCTCAGTTCCGGTCGGGGGCCATCTGGGTGCTCATCTGCACAGACCTGATGGCGAGAGGCATCGACTTCAAGGGCGTGAACCTCGTCATCAACTACGACTTCCCTCAGAGCACCATCAGCTACATCCACAGGATTGGACGAACAGGTCGTGGCGGACGAGAAGGCGAGGCTGTAACGTTCTTCACTGGGGAAGATGTCTTGTACCTCCGGAGCATCGCGAACGTTATGAAGCAGTCAGGATGCGACGTTGCTGACTGGATGCTCCAGCTCAAGAAGCCGGGCAAGAAGGTCTTGTCTACTTGCTGTCTCTCTCCGTCCTCACTGACATGCTTCTATCACAGAAAGCAAAGATGCTCAAGAAGAAGGCTCCTGAGCGCAAGGACATTGTTGAGGTCCCGCGGTGCTTCAAGCAGCAAAGAAAGAAGAAACAGCAGATGATTGAAGGGACGAAGAAGAAGAAACAGGATCAGGACTAGCATCGGTACATTTCCTGTAATAAATTCACTGAGAAGCAGCATGCTTGTCGTTGTCGAGTGTGCATTGGCCAAAGTCAAGATTGAAAGTGTGTACGTTCATGTGATAGGCCTATAGAAGGGAGATAATTGTTACATGTCCATTAGACATGGCTGTTGGAGCAGATGTCGGGGAGGACGCACAATTGTGAACTGGCTGGGATCATTGTCGTTTTCCTGTCCAGGCTCGGGTTGGCCAGGAAAAGAGTCGTGTTGCTCATCTGCAACACGATCATGTTTGACAAGCACGTGCGATGATACTGACCTGGAAGTTCCAGAGCAACCAACTGAGAGCAGTGTCAACCGATGGAGTGAAGACTGGACCAAGACGGATCGCCACGTTTGACGGCATGTCGTCAAGATTTTCTGCTCACGCATCACTTGAAACCTCTTGAAATGTCAGGAAGTCACCGGGAGTTTGCCAGGTGCTGATGCCATTCAATGAGATTGGCAACCTTGTTGCAACATTTGCAGACCAAATTTGCGCCCTGACAATCATCACAAGACGACAAGGGCAGGTAAATATGTACCAGTCTGTTTGAAACAATCGAGCTATGGTCAGGAGCGTCTCCTTTGGACTCGTGCAGTAAAAACACGGCAGAACCTCAACAAGAATGCATCTGAGTGACACAGTTATCATCTTGAAAGCCTTGCTCTTGATGACCTTTGGTTCGATGCATATCTATCATGCACTTCAATGCAGATGTCCACCACTGATCCCATGTGCTTGGTCTGCATGTACTTGTGATCAGGATGGCGACAACTACCTGGCGTCATTAGACCTCTGGCAGCCACGAGACGTTGGCATAGATGAGATATGTTTGTCGGCCATCAGCGTACATCACTGCAAGTTGTCTTAGATAGAAGGCTTCTGTTTGCTCAGCGCAAATCAAGTACCATCGTTAGGTATGTTTGCACTTGCTGTCACATTCCTTTCCTTCAAAGTCAAGCAGACAACACACGCACAACACGTTCTTACCGCACGAATAGAGGCTGCGACAACCTCGCTTGTCCAATTACAGCATTTGTTTGAACATTCCATAGGAAATTTGTGAAATTCACCTGGAGGGATACAAGTCAAGCCTTGCTTTGCAGTCGATGGCACTTCACGTTGAAGATCGAGTCTAAAGATTGCACAACCACCGCAAAGGGCGGCATTTCACAGTTTGAAACCGCAGCGTTGACCCTACTGATGCATGGGGTCGGGGAGTTGGAAGCAGCAACGCATTTCTGCGCTCACACAGTCAAGTGGGCGCATGCACATCCGACGACTCACAGCCCATGGAATGATGGAAGGAGTCTCATCCTGCTGGGGCTGCAGCGACCCGTTGACCAGCTTGTAAACGGAAGCATTGAACCATGCTTGATATGTCACCGTCACCCTCTAACACAAATGATTCTACAGTCTCACCATCCACAAATGCTGGCCGATATTCATACACGTAGAGCTGGAAGGTGTATGTCGTCCATGTTGATTGTTGTTGGTTCTTCGCAGATATGTTCAAATCAATTGTGAAATCCTACAGATCATCATGAGATATGGGCAAAACGGAAACGCGTTAACGTACGTGATTCACATGACTCTTGTATGGTGTATATACAAGGGTTCGAGTCCAAATACCGTTCTGCTCCTGAACAATTCCACTCCACTGCATCCCTGGGATTTGCTTGGAAAGGAACTGGAGAGAGTTTCCGAATTCAATATTTGCACTCGTCCAAGGCTGCTGCTGCAATGAAATATTCACTTGTAACTTGAACTCTATCCCTCCTGATCTGCAAACAGACATAATTTAGAAACAATTGTCGCTTCTTGATGCTCAACTTACTTCATGCCCCAATATGCAATGTAGCTTTTGTTGTATTGGATGGACAAAGGCTCGAAAATCTCTGAAATGACTCCCGCATTGTACTGTATTGAACCATCTGCTGTGCATGGCGCTAGTCAGCCAGTAAATGCATGGACAACGGTCGACAACAAACCTGATGAGCTCGTCCCATGCAACAGCAGGAGGAAGCAGCCCAAGCACAATGCTCTTCTGCATTGCCTCACTCCCATGCTGAATCGTTAAGTCCACCCAGTTGATTCGAGTCTGCGGCGTTCCTGGCTACGGTTTCTCGCTCTGAAGGTCGTCTGACCCCGCGGTTGTCACCTTGCCGTGTTGGAGCTCACTGACAGAACGATCTCGCAGGGCACAGCTCAAGCCTCTACCGTACCGAACTGATGCGGCATTTCACCCTACCGTGAACTGACTGAGCTAAGTTAGTATGCCCTCTGAGTATGTCCGACGGTTCAACATTGTGACTGCCGTGGCATTAGTGGCATCCTCTACACAGCGGCAACTTCTATCGGGAGCTCATCCCTTCCTCGCTGCTTCGCTCACCCCCGCCATCGCTGCCGCCATCTCCCATTGAAGCGTCAAGCGAACCAGGCAGATGGGTGTAGGCCGGTGCTGGACGGGGTGGGTGGGCTGAGGTGGGGATGAGGGCGAGCAAACATGAGACTGAGGGGGATGAGGCCAATGAAGCAAGAGCTGAGGCGGACTTACAACATGCTTGTAAGGCCACCTACCCCATCTACTTCAAAAGATTGCAATCATACCCCTACCCCCTTAATTCCCAGCAACTTGAAGATAAAGACTACGAAGGACCGGGTGAAGTTTACTAAGTACCCCCACCCACTTCATCGTAGTCCCCTCCTCTAGCCCAGGAGAGCTCATTCTAGCAAAAGTTGGCGTGATTGAATTGTTAATCAAAACTTGTATACAAATAAAGGTACCAGTATCTTGCAAAACTTATATCAAATATTTAGCTATCAAATAGTTTGGTACAAATTATACATTGTCTCATTTAAACAATAGGCCACTCTGTTGCTGCAAGTGGGATGCCACATGAGCTACTCCATGAGGGAAGGTTGAGCTCAACGAGGGGACGCGGAGGACAGTCGAGGGGAGGAGAACGATGGCAGGAGAGGAGGAGGAAGAGGAGGGCAGAGAGACTGGTAAGGCAGAGAGTAGAGCTAGCAACAGAGGCGAGGGCATGTACCTCTGCAAGCGGAACAAAAGAAGTTGACTAGCGTAAAGGTATGGAGATGTGGGGGAATGCGACAACGAGCTGTGATTGGAACCTTCATTCCTGAAGTGTTGTAATGGGTTCAACCAAGATGCGAAGGGAACATCGAAAGAAGCGGGAAGATGCTTGATTCGAATAGTGAATTGGAATTAACCGTTGACATGAACATGGTGGGTAGAAGTTTTCAATCTTGAAATAGAAGTGAATTGGAGCTGAAGTCATATTTTCTCGACTTGATAAATCTTTTGTAGATGAACGTATACAATGCTAGAGGGTAAATGAGATTTCGAGAAGGATTTTAGCCAGGAGAGACACTTTGTAATAGCGAAGTTGTTTATAGAACCTCTTGGTATAAGTTTATGTAATCGTTGATAACGAAACATCAAAGAGAATAGAACGAATCGGTATAACATGAACCATCATCATATAATGACCGTGAGACAGTTAGCTCTGTCAGTCCTCGCTTTAGCCTGTGCATTCATCCAACTGTGTTCTTCATCTCCTTCATCCAGAGAACTGACCTAGTATGAGATAGCGTTTCTGTTCTCATGTGTGCTTATTGACGTTCATCTTGCAAGGTTGACGTTGGATACGTGGACTGTGAAGAGCAGCAACATACTTTCATGCAACCTGGGAAGTGAATTTCGTACCGAGATTCAACTTCCCCTCCATTTGTATGGGTGTGAGCAGCCAGCACGCCGAGTTTCAGCCTTCAAAGTCTGACAGGCAGGAGGCAGAGCTTCTTGTTCGGATAGACGCGCAGTCCCGGGAATCAAACGGCTCCACGACAGGTCAATCCAGTCAGAGTGGTGACAAAGCACCACCTGCATACATGGACAGGTTTCTCGATGCCCTCCCTGGACCCATCCAGTTCACAGTCCTTGCTTCTGCCGTCTTCATATTCTTCGGAGCGCACAACTACCTGCAGGAAGCGATCTCGAGGATGCAGGGGTTCGAGGGGTTGGGAAGCATCTTGGGCTATCTGGAGGTGATGGGCGTGATGGTTTGCTCCTTCTTCGAGCGGATGATGGTGGGAGAGAAGGGCAGGACAGTGAAGGCGATGAACTACATGAAGTTAACCATGTGCTTGCTGGGCACAAGCTACCTCAGCACTGTTGGCCTCAATTACATCAACTATCCCACCAAGGTGGTCTTTCGAAGCTGCAAGCTGATCCCAACCATGGGGGTTGCGCTCGTCATGCACCACGAGAGGTTTAGCATGGTCGAGGTGCTCTCAGCAGTGTGCGTGTGTGCCGGGCTCGCTATGTTCGCGTTTGCAGACATGTCGGGGGAGCAGAAGGTCTCTACAGTTTACGGGATGTCCTTGCAGGCGCTGAGCGTCATAGCCGACTCCTTCCTGCCCAACTTCCAGCAAGCCTTGTTTCGCCAGGGAGCGTCGACCTTGGAAGTGACGTACTACACCAACTTGTACGTCTTCGTCATCATGACCTTCCTGGGTGGAGGCACCGGCCACCTCTTGGGCGCGTACAACTTCATCCTCAGCAATGCATGGGCGGTGATGTACTTGACCATCTACACCATCGTCGCGTACGTTGCTATCAGCTTCCACATGCGAGTTGTCTCCCGGTATGGAAGCGTGATCGCTGTTCTCGTGGGCAACATTCGAAAGGTACCTTGTTGTTTCTTCCGCCTCGGTCTCTCACGCTTGTTCTCAGGCTGGCACCATAGCGCTCTCCTTTCTGCTCTTTCCCAAGCCATTCTCATGGTTCTACGTTTACGGAACGCTCCTCGTGTTCGGGGGTCTCACTGCCACCGCTTACGTCAAGGATAGACGTAGGAGGAGTCAGAAGTAGTGCGTGCTAGGTCGTCTCGGAGTTGCGACAGCTTCAGGTCCTTAGCGTCGGTTGCGCTCGTGTGTCAAGACGGCACTTGCCAACCTGACTTGTGATAGTGTGAAAGTTGAAGTCGAGCAAGAGTTTATCACCATGGTCGGATGCAAAAGGAGGAACATTTAGCATTTTGAAATACCAGGATTAAATTCGTTTGCCGACTTGCAACTTGCATCTGACATCTCTGCTTGCTTCTAACCTGACAGAGCTCATTATAGGAGTACTACTAGGCTATCAGTACCAGCGCCCCTCTACCCTGGTACTGGGCTAGAGGCGCTTTACTGTTACAGCCCTAGTACTGTACGTTAGGCCCTTCCATGGCGTCGGGTGGCCGATGAGAAGGCGAGAAGAAGAAGGCGCGCGAGGGGTGACGAGGATGGCGATGAGGAGGAGCATGGTGGAGCCAACGATTGAGGACGCCAGGAGGATGCAGATGCTCTCCGCAGCCGCTCGATCCTATCGTCCTGCGTCCGCGCCCTCGTCCGCTGCGAGGCCCAAGGACAGGCGGGTGACGGGGAAGCAGGTGGAAGCGACGGGGAAGAAGAAGGGGACGACCTCCTCGCAGAGAGAGAAGAAGGTCTTAGCTGTCAAGGACACGAGCCGTCATGGGCAGCAGCGAGTGGAGGAGAGGAGCAGCGCGTCTCGGCATCCTCCCCATCCCTCCTCCTTCCAAAGCCTGTCCCGCTCCATGCCCGCCAAGTCTCCGTGGTCCCTGCATGAGAAAGAGAAGCTGTGGAGACAGTCTGTGCCCTTGTCAGAGGACGCGAAGGCGCAGGATGGAGGGCGGAGGAGCAACCAGACGCCATGGCTGGATTCAACCTCTGCCGACGAGGAGTTCCTTCATAGAGCGTCAGGGTCCTTCATGCAACGTGAAGCAGCATGCAGCTCCTGCCGCGCTCTGACGCTGCTTGGCTAGGATCCTTCGATTCTTACTTCCCTAACTTGTCTCCTCCTACTCTCGTCCAGGTTCGTCTCTGACGTCTGACCTGCGCTGAGCATGCGGACAGCAGGGAGGGGGGATGGACGACTCGCAGTCAGAGCAGTAGCTTTCGAGCTCCTGCGTCTCTCTCTGACCTTGTCTAGGTTGCGCCAAGAGCACATGATGAGCCACACGCTCAACGACGAGCTTGACAAGCTGAAGCGAGAGTTTGATGACGTCGCCGCGCGCAACAGAGCTCTTCAAGACAGCATCTGCGTGCACATCGCCGGTGACAATAGCTCACCTCTCCTACAGGCAGTGACAGTCAGCAGAGAAGGAAGAAGCCGTCAACAAGTTCAGAGACACCCAGCAGAAGCTCAGCAGCGTGAGAGCTCGTTGTGAGTCAAGAGGAAGCTGATGTGCTGCAGGAGCTCGAGAAGATGCAGAGGCAGGAGCAACGATCGAAGCAACACGAGCAGGAGATGCTTGAAGTCACTCGCATGCTGCGAGAGGAGCAGGAGAAGGTAACATACTTCGAGATCCCGCTCCCATCAACCCGTGAGGATACAGGTGCTACGATTGAAGACGACGATCGAAACTCTTGAACATGATCTGCAAGAGGTTGTGAATGCAAACTGTGGCTCATCCAAGCTCATATCTAAGTATTTGCATTGGAAGGTTTTGAAGGAGAAAGACAATAACATACATTCCTTGGAAAAGTCTCTTGCGAAGGAGAGAGGAGAGAACTCGTATCTCAAGAGCAACCTGCATGAAGTACACTCCTGCCCTTGTTTCGACTAGTCCTGAAGGATATGTCAGACTGAACTCGCTCTGGGAGAAGAGAGGATGAAAATCTTTCACTTTGAGCACAAGATTATGGAGCAGGGGCAGCAGATCGAATACCTCAAGAGAGTTCGAGAGGAGCATCACAAAACCGAGAAGCAATTTCAAACACGAGAAACAGAATGGAACCAGAAGATGCAGGTGGGGCGAGAGAAAAGTTTACAACATGTTTGCAACATTTTCATTGCTGTCCAAACTAGACCTGAGAGGTTTTGTCAGCACATGGAGGAGAAGATATCAGAATACAACCTTGTGATCAGTCAGGTTGCTCTCTCCCGCCTCTTGCTCGCTGGTGCTGATGGATGGAACAGCTGAGGGAGACGATCGAGAGTCATAAGGATCAGGCGGCGGAGAAGAAGATACAGATTGCTCTCTTGCAGGTATCGCACACGTCATCGACGAGGACGTGACGTGTGTTCAAAGGAAAGAATCAGTTACGCTGACAAGACCATCGAAGATCTGCAGAACAAGCTCACCCTAGCGGAGACATCAGCCAAGGAGCAAGGTACCATGACACTTGAGCTCACCATTGCGCTGACAGACTGAATGACAGCACAGAAGGCAGAGAGGTTCTCACAGAGCGAACATTCGACCATGTATCAGATACGTGAGCTTCAGGACAAGCTCAAGGCACGCGAGACCTCTCGCAGCCGTTACTGACGAGGAGGCTGCTAGGACGCTCTGTTTGACGTCAAGTCAAACCATGAGGCCAAGGTCGTGCTGGAGGAGCACTCTCAGAACCTGCAGAGCGAAGTCGACGAGCTGCGACATCTGTACGAACGCGAAGTGAAGAAAACCCGAGGTGACCATGCTGTTACTGCTGTTCCTCCTGCTCCTGCTCCTGCTCCTGCTCCTGCTCCTCCTCCTGCTCTCCCTCTTCCTCCACCTCCTCCTCCTCTCCTCCTCCTCCTCCTCCTCCTCCTCCTCCTCCTCCTCTTGATAATATCCAACGTGTTTCATGTAGATGCGCAGCAAGATTCCGATGAGAAGACGAGAAAGATAGAGGAGATGAAATCAGCTCTTGCTTCCCAAGAGTCCCTTGTTCATTCTCTCCGATCAGAGCTCGTACGAGCCTTTGGCTTGAGCTCCCCCTCCCCCTCCCCCTCCCCCTCCCCCTCCTTCTCCTTCCCCCCTCTATCCTCCTCCTCCTCCTCCGCCCCTTCACTATCGCCTCCAATGTGCCTGACCTGAAAGTATTTTTGCACTCCAGGACGAGCTAAGAAGCAGCAAGAAGAGCTTGGAGGATGAAAACAAGAGCCTGAGCCACCTCAAGCAGAACTTCCAAGACGTGCAGACGAAGCATGAGGTGCTTTCCTCTACCGCTGGGCCATGCGCGGAGACGTCTTGACTTTCTACTGTCCTTGTCTACAAGGTGACGGAGACAAAGTATCGAGCCCAGCAAGAGCTCTTGCAGAAGCAGTCGCAAGTACTTAGAGCACTGCAGGTCGTGCTGTTGTTTCCCAGCTCATGCACCTGATGAGAGGCCTCTGTTGCAGGAACGAGCGTCGTCGACAGAGCTCCAGCTGTCGTCCTTGAAGGTACAAGCCCCGTGGAGACGCTGCCGATGACGTCAAAGGCCTGCAGGGCGAGTACGATCAGTCGCGGGGGGAGTGCGAGAGCTTGCAGGAGCGGAGCAAGCGGATGGAGGAGGAGATGGCGCATGAGATCAGAGACTTGAAGGTGCTGCGAGTGAGAGCAGGACGAGCGTAACGCCATCCTGACAGAAGCAGCTTATGCTGCACAAGCGACGAGCCAACAAGGGCGCAGAGCTGAACAACCAGCTGCTGGGGCTGGTGACGAAGGTGCCTGACCTGAATCTCTTCGCCATGTCAAACTTGTCAGGCGATGGACGGCGACATGGATCAGGAGACGCTGGAGGAGCAGCTGCAGCCACTGAAACTAAAATGAATCAACTGATACTCCACGTCGTTGACGCGAAACACCGGGAGGTTGTCAAAAAGTTCATTTGTTCGAAAAGATGGCGGGATGCGTGAGCTAGCTTACAAGGATTAGACATCCTTGGCACAATAGTAGGGCTTGGGTTGCGAGCAGTCAGCATCTCCGATCTTTCCACGGAGAGCTCCAACTCCAAACACTTGCACGCAGTTCTCGCCCCCATCGCTCTTAGGATATCCCGCTCCCCACTGAGAGATGAGGAACATGATGTTCGACTTGTCGACGTTGTACCACTCGTTTCCTCCGTCAGGCGATCTCTTCAAGCCGATCCAGAAGTCTTGCATGCGCATGCGATCGGAAACGGACTTGAGGTCAGACTGGCTGGCAGGGGAGTACACATGTCCTCCCCAGGCGTGGCACTTCATCTCGGCGATGTCGAACTTGTCAGGCTCAGTGTTGATCTGCAAGCAGAGCGTGTCGCCGATGGTCAACCATCCTCCAGCCCTGTCGCAGCGCACTTGGACAGACTCGGGGCCGAGTGGGCCGACTGAGCCTTCGGGTCCGGGCTTGCCCTCGTCACCCTGAGGGCCCACAGGCCCTTCAGGTCCACGGGGACCCTGAGGCCCTGGAGGTCCGTAGAGACCACGAGGACCCTCGACGCCAGGAGGACCAGGATCACCCTCGGGGCCGGTGGGGCCAGGCTTGCCTGGAAGTCCGTCCTTGCCATCCTCTCCAGGAGCTCCGGGAGGTCCCTGCTCACCACGAGGACCATGGCTGTGCTCCTTAGTGACGATCTTCTTGCGAAGATTCTCGTCGTTCCACTTGAGCAGCTGCTTCATCTTGGAGTAGGCGTTGTCCTCCATAGTCTTCAGCCTGTCAACCCACATTCAATGATCTCACATCACTCGCACATTGACCACCTTTCGATTCTAGCCTCTGAGGCTTCGATTCTCTTATGATTCTCCTTCATGAAGTACTCCAACTTCTTGATTCTCTCGGCGTTACTATCATACCTGAAGAGAAGACGAAAGTCAACTCGTGCAAGACTATCACAAGATCTCACATTTTCTTGAAGATTTCCTTCAACAACATCTTGTTGCAAGCCTTTGTGCAGACGCCACCGGGGCACTTCAAGCAGCACGATGGGCAGGGGCTGGGCCTCTGCACGGAGATCGGGCCAGTGAAGCGAACAACAGTGGGTGGCTGCGCTGGAGGAGGAGGAACTGCCTTGATCTCAAGGTTCTTGATTGGGACTGGGGCAGGAGGAGGCAAGTTCAGGCTTCCACCGATCTGTTCGCGTCATGTCAGCTTCAACTCATCATCTCCTCGTGACTCACAGCAAACGCATTCGCTGGCTCGGCATCAAGCTGCTGAGCCTGTGCAGGAGAGATGGGGCTCAGCTGCTGCCAGTTCGCTGGAATCCCCTGAGTGGCTGTTTGATACTCGACAAGCTCTGAGGTCTGCAAGGACAAGAAGAGATCAGCTGATTTGAATTGCTTCTTAACAGAGAACAGATGGTGTATCGACGTCTAACAATGAAACGAACTTGCAGGCACAGAGCTGGGCTGGACGAACAGTCGGGATGATTCAAGTATACATAAACTATACACCCTCCGAGACATCAAACATAACGAGGAAAAACAAAACATGCAGCAATGACAATTATCTTTTGACAAACAGCAGTGTTGAGGTATACAAAGATCGCAACTTCAACATACCCACTACCTCTATCCACCCATGTCCCCCCGACATTCACAAAACTCACTCTTGAGGCCAAAAACAGCCAACCACACTCTAACGTGACTAATGACATCATGGTTATCATCAAGATCAAAACCCTTGTCAATCAACATCAACACGTCCGTGCTCCCACTATAATAGCATACTGCTCCACCTAACTCCATTTCTTCCATATCGTCGAAACATCATCAACGGCAGATCAAACATTCATCCTAGTCATCCTAGTCATCGTCAAGGTTTTCCGCACCTTTGGGGTCGTCCTATTCATCGTGATGATCATCGCCATCACCAGCAGCGTCCCCGCGGCTCCCGCCGCCTTCGCCGCCATGCCAGCCATGGCTCTTCGCGAGACACCTCTTCCCGCGGGAACCCTCATCCCCACTAAGTTCGATCCCTCATCCCCCCAACCTGTGCAACCACCCCCACCCCTTCTATGACCCTCTACTTGAGGGAATTATGACCCCTACTTTGACTTCGCCCCTCATCTCCCCTAAGTCCCGAATGTATGTCTTTGGCCTGGTCTTTGGCCAGGTCTTTGCAGAGGTCTTTGGCCCTCATCCAGGCC
This sequence comes from Guillardia theta CCMP2712, assembly GCF_000315625.1. Classification (NCBI taxonomy): domain Eukaryota; class Cryptophyceae; order Pyrenomonadales; family Geminigeraceae; genus Guillardia; species Guillardia theta. The sequence continues at coordinate 502,043 of NW_005434626.1, forward strand.
CTCATCCCCACATTACCTTTGTCCCTCATCCCCTCCTACTCCCCTCCTCGGAAAGGGGTCCAGACTACAGGAAAATAAGGGGTAGCACTTGGGTAAAGAGGGGGTGGTGGTCGACAGATTAGAGATAAAGGGGTAGTGAGAAGAGAAATCGGGGGTAGGGGTGGATATAGGCAGCCCCTGTAGAACCTAAGTGAAAATGTTCATCGGAGAAGATTAATGGAGGCCAACGAGTGATGGCGCGCAGGAGCAGGAGCAGGAGCAGGAGCAGGAGCAGGATGAGCAGCATGGGGAGAAGGAGCAGGAGCAGGAGCAGGAGCAGGAGCAGGAGCAGGAGCAGGAGCAGGAGCAGGAGCAGGAGCAGGAGCAGGAGCAGGAGCAGGAGCAGGAGCATCACTGTGCTGGACAATAAGGGAGATGACGAGATGGCGATGGCGACGGTAATATCGATGAATAAGTGTATGGTAAGGGAGAGGGGAAGGGAAAGGCACTGAGGCCATCATGATAGAAACATGCAAGGGGATTCAAGCACTTGTGGAGGGGAGGTTGAAGAGCGGTCGCGAGCTGAAGTATAGGAGGGAGATCAAGGCGATATGAGATGAAGGCAACATTCGAAATATTTGAATAGGAGACGTTTACATAGCCTTCCAGACATGATGGTGACAGACAGGCTAAACGAGTTGACATGGTGACAGACAGGCTAAACGAGTTGACATGGCAGGTGTAGCGCTGAGAGGTGTTTCCTGTTGGATTCCAGAGATCGCTTGCAAGGTCGAACAACAAGGGAGACATGAAGAGATGACAGCAAGCATCATGAACCAACATCTGCGTGCATGCACGTGTGCGGAGAGAATTGAGAAAGAGTGATGGAGGCGGGAGAAAGTTGTACATCAAACAGCCATGTTGCAGACAGCAAGACAGTGCATTCTCCTTCTGCTCCTTACGATGTTGAACTGCTCGAACGTGCACACTGAGCTCGCAGACACTATGTTCGAGACCAGGTGCTACAGTTGTTGAGTTGCGTTGAGGAGGAGGTTTTACTGAGCTGGTTCCTGTCAGGATGTGGGGCAGTTTCGAGCATCGCAACCCGCACAACGTAGGAGATGTGTCTTCATTCTTTCGAATGAGGGACGAGGAGCTGGTGGATCTGCTTCAAAGAGATTCAGGATCGTGTGACTCCCTGTGAGTTCTCTATTGAGATGTTCATTCAAGTCTCATGTATGTCACCAGAGATCAGTCGCAAGATTGCTTCTCGTCGCAAAGTGCTCAGAGCGGGAGACCGAAAAATCGTTGCCATCACATCGGAGGTTGCAACAAGCGAGCCATCTTTGGCGATGTTCGAGGGAAAGGACTGTTCTGCGCGGAGCACAGACACGAGTGAGACGATCGACCTCTGCTGGGCTTCACGTGAACCTGACATGACTGTAGGTCACACGTGGACTTGAACAGGAAGAGATGCAGGTCTTGTATTCCTCCTCCTCTACCTCTCTCCTTCCCTCCTTCCCTCCCTCCTCCCTCCCTCCTTGCTTCCTTTCCTCTTCCTCCTCTCTCCCCCTTGCTCACTCTTTCCCTTCTTGCTCCTCATTCACGTAGACGTCACGTTCACATTCAGAACAGGCATGCAGAAGGCTGCAACGAGTTTGCCAACTATGGTGACCAGCTACGAAACTCCAAACATGTTCAGTTCTGCAAGAGGCACAAGGAGATGGATCACAGCTCGACAAAGAGCTACTTGTGTAATTCACCAGGTTCTTGTTACCTTACAAACATTCCCCTCCCCTTCACCCACTGCCTCCTCAGCGTGTCCTTCTCCTTTCATCTCTCGTCACTCGCTTTCCTCCCTCACTCCTGGTTGTTTCCTCGTCCTCCCTCTCTGCCCTCTGAATCGTTTTATCCTGCTCCCATCTCGCTCTCCCCCATCCCCATGGTTGTCTCTTTGTTCTTCTCCCTCCCTCTTCTCCCTCTCTCTTCTCCTCCCTCCTCCCTCAGACTCCTTCTATCGCCTCCCTCTCTCTCTCTTCTCAATCCTCTGAACAAGGAGCTTCTAGGTTGCTGTCTTTCAGCAAGCTTCGGCCCGAAAGACACGAGAAGGCCCGTCACCTGCAAGAAACATTCGCAAACAAGTTTCGTGGACCTCCGACATGCATCATGCATCCATCACAACTGCACGAGGTGGGGGAGAGGAGGGGAGGAAGAGAGGGGGGAGGGAGGGAGAGGGAGGGAGAGGGAGAGGGAGAGGGAGAGGGAGTGAAGCAGCAGCAGCAGCAGCAGCATGCTGCCGGGTTAGAGCTGACAGGCTCATGTAACGCAGGAGGGCATACTATGGGGAGCTCGGCAAGAGCGCGCAGACTTGCTTGCTGCATCGGCGGGAAAACTTCGTAGACCTGACATCGAAACTTTGTGAGCATGCGCGAGACGGATTGAGATGCGTGAAGCAAGCAAACTTCGGATGTCTCAGTGAACGAAAGAAGGTGAAGGAGGAGAGAGGAAAGATCTGCTGAGCTGACGGCCTGCTTGCTCGCAGCGGTTTTGCTCGAGGCACAAGAGGGTGGGGGATGTCGACCTACGGCTGCGCAATAGAACGGCAGTTGAAGTTCTGCTGGAAAAGGGGAGGGGACGAGGAGAGGAGGGGAGGGGACGAGGAGGGGAGGGGACGAGGAGGGGAGGGGACGAGGAGAGGAGGGGAGGGGACGAGGAGGGGAGGGGACGAGGAGAGGAGGGGAGGGGAGGGGAGGGGGTGAGATTGGAAGGGAGCGACGGAAAGAGCCCGAGGACAAGAAGCCACGAAATTTTGTACTCGAGATATAGTTGATTGACTGCAGAAACTCCAATAATGAGATGATAGAGAAAAAGGAGAGGGAGAGGGCGGAGAACAGGACGCTGAACAATGAAGCACAAAGGAGGAGAAGAAAAGGATTGAGACGATTACACTCTTGAGTTTGTTTCTTCCAACATCTTGTTTTCTCAACATCTTTGTTAACTTACATACTCGCTCACATTCATATGGAAGCATCAAGCTGACATCCTTGCATACAATGAAGTTGAGATTCCTTCTGATCAAGATCTTTGCTTGTCGTTAAGGCTCACAAACCTTTTCCTCTACCGTCTCCTGTCCTGTCATAGGCTTCCCCTTCCCTTTCCCTCCCCTCCCCTCCTCTTCTCCCATCCCCTCCTCTTCTCCTTCCCCCTCCTCTTCTCCTTCCCCCTCCTCTTCTCCTGCCCCCTCCTCTTCTCCTGCCCCCTCCTCTTCTCCTGCCCCCTCCTCTTCTCCTGCCCCCTCCTCTTCTCCTGCCCCCTCCTCTTCTCCTGCCCCCTCCTCTCTTTCGTCTCTCTCTCCTCGTCTCTCTCTCCTCGTCTCTCTCTCATGGCCGCCTTCTCTCGTCTTTCTGACGGTCTAGTCGGTGCCTCCGACTGACCGGCTCCGCTTGTACTCCGATGCTCGTCGTATGCATTCTTCCGCCAGGTCCTTGGAGAAGGATGAACTCCGAGGGAGTGGTGATGACGTTCCAGCCGTGCCTCCCTCGCCTTCTCCTCCTCCTCCTCCTCCTCCTCCTCCTCCTCCTCCTTCAGCGGCGGCGGCGGCGGCAGCAGCAGCAGCAAGGAGGAGCTCGGGAGTGACGATGTCAGCGCCCTGGCTCGACGTCTCCCACACTCTCACGACGTCGTCGATGGTGGGTCTTCTTCTCATCTTGGCGATGACATCTGTGAAGCTCAGGTACATCTCCTTGCTCCACCTCGTGCTGCCGTCCTTGGCGATCACTTCATGTCGCGTGCTGTATGTATCCATGACGATCGCCAGCAGCATGTTGAGGATCACTAGCGAGACGAGGCAGATGTATCCAGACACCCACGCAAAGCCCAACGCGACCGTCTGAGGGTCAAGACTCTTGAGCTCCTGCCAGGTGGTCATGTCGGAGACGAGCAGCTCGAAGCACGTCATGAAGGAGACGCCGACGGAGGAGAAGCCGGTCACTTCATGCCCGAAGAGGAGGGTGCCGCTGCTGGCGAAGCAAAAGACGATGGTGAGGAAGACAAGGACGAAGTGGAAGATGTCGTTGGCGGCGGCAGCGAAAGTTTCCACGATGAGGGCGAGTCTTGGTTGTACTCGGATGACGTCGAGGAAGAGGAGGAGGAAGAGGAAGAGGTTGATAGAGCAGCAGATGCGATAGGACGAGAGATCTTTGGTCACCTTGCTGATCCGGTCCTGCCATGCCACAAGCTCAGCGTCAGCAACACACACACAGAATCATGCTGGCTGCTCCTCCCCTGACCTGCTCTCACCCTTGCCTGCCCTGCCCCGCACGTCCTCCTTCTTACCTGCACCTCCACCTCGTGTAGCAGGAAGTCTTCGGCGATGTTTGCGATGATCCCGTACGTCTCCTTCATCATCATCAAGTGCCACCAGACCGTGAGGGAGATGGAGAAGCCAGCGGTCATGTAGGAGATGACCTCCCAGAAGGTCGGCAAGCGGCGGTACAGCACGTCAGGGACGGATGACAACGTGATGAGCGTGAAGATGAGCAGGCAGACGAGCCAACCGGCGTCGCTCAGGTAAGCAGGAGCAGGGCTCAGCTTGTAAGGGTCGAGCACGATGGAGGAGATGGAGAACTCGTTGTCGATGAAGCCTCCCCTCTCGATCTGCAGCGTCAGCACGGCCTCTGTGAAGACGCTCAGCTCTCCGTTGTACAAGCTGATGACAAGCTCCACAAAGTCTGTCTGTCTGTCGATCCAATGCCTCGCTTCCAGGTACCGCACGCGTTGTGCCAGCAGCCTTGACTCCATCGTGTCGTTGAGCCAGAACCTGTACACCCCTGGCTCCCCCTCCTCCTCCGTGAAGCCCTCGCCTGCCGTCTTGGCGTCGACCAGATCTACTCCCTCTGCGAAGGGAGCAGCATCTACACACCCCACCCCCTCCTCGTGACGGGCCGGAACCTGGTCGTAGGGCGAGCACAGCGGGAGGCCGAAGGGCTCCACGTCGGGCTTGCCGCCCTTGGGGTGACAGCTGGAGCCGTAGAAGCTGTCGAGCATGTGTACGGCGCACGACGTCGGTCTGGATCGTGTCTGCTGCATCCTGACGCTCCCTAGGATCCTGTTGTACCTGGCGATCTTCCCCCAGTCGGACTTGTCGAGCTTGTCGCCTGCCTCGTCCGTCTGGACGAAGGTGATGGGGATGAAGACGTGCTCCATCCAGTCCCAGAACTCACTCACAGAGTGAACGTCTTGGAAGTGCGAGATCGAAAGATCCTTCCTCTCCGAGAACAGGTACAGGTGCTCGATCGATTTCTCCACTTCATCAACCCTCCCGACGTCGACATGGAGCATGACGGACGAGAAGAACGTCACGGCAAGTAGCACTATCAGCGGTAGCTTCACGAAGCTGCTCCTCGTCCGCCTGATGTTGGAGATATACTCCATCAGCTCGTCGTGTCTGATCGCCAGCTGATCGCGAAGGTTCCGGTGGCGGGAGCTTGCTGCCGTCCGGGCGGTGTTGGGGACACTGCTGGTCGACTCGTATACTGGGATGGTGCATTCGTCGCTCCTGCCATGCTGACGTGTCTCGCTCTCTCCGGCTGGAAGACCGGTGGGCTCCGCAAGGTCGGAGATAGAGATCTCCTCCTCATACTGCAACGGATAGACTTTGTTGGAGTGCGCAGAGGGTCTGCGCGAGGCGGGGGTGGCATTGTTCTGTGCTTCCTCTGACGGTGCATGCGATACCATCCGCCTGTCAAACGCTGTCAATCACATGGGGAGCAAGCAAGCATCTTGCAGTGATCGTAATCTACCCTCTTCCTATCATTCTTCCGCTCATGGGGGTCGCTGGCGTCAGCATGCTCTCAGCGACATGATGGCATGCTGTCTGAGGGCTGGGAGGAGGATTGTATCAGCTACGTGCTCGACTGAAGGCTGTTTGCACGTCAGTCACTACCTCGCTCCTATCCTCCGCTTCCCTCCCCTCCTGTCCGGCCTCTGCCATTATTACGCCGAATTCGGAAAAGTAAAAACATTATTACACAAGATAGGGGTGGGTGGGGTACTGCGGTGGTATGTATGACAAAATCTTTTAGGTACGGGGGTGGTATAACAGTCATTTTGGGGGGTGGAACCTAGAAGGGGTCCGTTGATCTTTCAAGGGCACTTTTAGCGACTCTGCTCATTTCTTTCTTTTTCAGTCAATGTAAGAGTGGTGCATGATCACTACTCGAGGCCCGCCCGGTCCGAGTCCGGCCGCCGCCCGGCCGGCCGGCCGTCCGTCCGTCACATGCCGAGTCCGACTCGGTAGGTGACGGTCCGGAAACTCAGTGACCCGGCTTCTCGAGGCTCCCGGTCCCGAGTCGGCGTCCGATCCGATCATCGGGCTCGGAGTCCTTCGGAACGGTACGGGGGGGCTTGCCAACACAGTGCCACGGTGTACTCAGTACGGCATCGCCAACTTGCCACACGCGGCAAGATGAGAAGAAGACCCACCTTTGCATCTATCGGAGCCACACCGTGTCCGTAGACTTCGCCGGAGCCAGGGCGCTGTGACCGTTTAGGCTTCCGATCGATGATCGTCACTCCCCGGAGCTCCGAGTTACCGTAGTTAGGCCGGGCTGCTGAACGCCCGGCCCCGGTCATCAGTCGCGGCACTGCGCGGGCGGAGACTCGTGACCCGGTAGCGCCGGGCGGCTGCTGCCGCCCGGGGCCCGCCGCCCGGCCCGGGGCCACGCCGGCCCGCCGGGCTGAGCCCCGTGGGCCGGCTCACCGTCACGGTGACGGTGGCACGGTCGTACTACGGTAGTCACTGAGTGTCGGACCGTCGCCCGCGGCGGCCGGCCCGCCGCCGCCGAGGCCCGGGCCGCCGCACAGCGGCAAGTTTTACGTGACCGTAGTCCTAGCCAAGCCGCTACTATCATGATCGGATCATCGCGGCCCGGCCGCCGGTGTGTGACAGTGGGCCCGGCCCCATCAAACCAACCTGGCACAGTGCGGCAAACTAGTTAACTGATTCACCGTGTGCCGGGCCCGTGGGCCGCACTGCATGACGGCCGCGGGCCCAGTCAGTCACTACCGTTTGCCCTAGTACCGGTAGAGCATCAGGGGGAGGGGTAGGCTTGAGGCTGTTTGCTGTGACGAAAAGAGGGTGGGTCCGAGGGTGGGTGCGGGGATGGGGGATAAACAAACGGGCGACATGCCGAGCTATGGCAGCGGCCGAGGGGGAGACGCGAGAGGGGCAGAGATGGAGGAGGAGGTGGAAGGGGAAGAGGAGTTGAAGGAGGAGGTGGCTTCGTCTGTCTCCTTCGTGTCGGAGGCCTCCGACAAGTTTGAAGAGCCTATCGAGGACGAAGGGGATAGAGAGAGTAGCGATGGATCAGTTGTGGACGTAACTGCTCTGAGAGAGCAGTACATGAGTCGCGTCATGGGAGCGGAAAGCTCAGAAGGTATCCAAGAACATGTCGATGAGGTAGAGGAAAACGAAGATGCAAGTCTGCATGGAGGAATTCCTGTATTTGAACGGGCAAAGGAAAAGGAACCGAGTATACAGGCTCAAGAGGATGGGAACTATGATGAGTATGAAGATGACTGGGATGGCGATGAAACTGCTGAAGCAGCATCCTCCAAGATAGACGAGGGAGACATCATAGTGAAATCTGTTGACGATGAAGGGCATTCCTTCCTGCCTCGCAGCGCAAACCGTGATACAGGGCACCACCTTGCAGACATCAAAGAGGACGAGGCGAGCTCGTCGAGAGCGACTTCAGCGAGTCGTGAGAGGAGTGACTATGAGGAGGATGCGGATGAGAGTGAAGCGCAAGCCGATGATCAAGCCGCTGTGATCGACGAGGACGAGATCCCTGAGATGGCCAAGAGATCGAGGAAGAAGCACAGGTTTAGCATTGTCTTGCATCATACCATGCAAGCCTCTGAGGCTCGCGAGATGTCTGGAGCACCCAAGACTGCATGGTGGAGAGGCGGAGCCTTCACCATGAAACAAGCAGCTTGTGTTGTCCAGCGAAACATCCGCTCCCACCAGGCCCGGCAAAAGTTTCACGACTTGTACACGGAACGGATTCAAATAAGAGACGCCAAATTCAGCAAAGAGCTGGTTCGGACGATGTTTGAAGCGTTCGAGAGGGGAGACCTGGAGCGAACGAAGATGATCGTCTTCCAAGACCCGAGGATCATCAACGTCGTGGGAGTTGACGCATGGCAGGGCGACACTCTCATACACCTTGCAGCTCGCAAGGGAGACGCCCCCATGCTTCGCTTCCTTCTACGACAGGAGGTCAAGGCAATCTGCATGGCCAACAGCCTTGGGCGAGAACCTCTGCATGAAGCAGCCGCGCGGGGACATTTTGAGGTGATCAAGGCGCTGAGAGACGGACGTTTCTACACGAGGAACGCGCGGGACGGCAAGTCGTGGACAGCCTTGCACCATGCGGCTCAGATTCAAGGGCAGCTGGGGGCAGACATCATTCACTTCCTGTGCCGCATGATGAACTTCTCTGTGGACGACGAGGTGCTGCAGCGATGTGAGGAGAGGGGTGTTCGCAAGGGCGATACCGCCCTGATCATCGCTGCTAGATGTTGTAACGACCAGGCGGTCCGATGGCTCCTGGAGTTCGGGGCTGGAATCCGTCACCTCAACTTGCCGGATAGAAACTCAGCACTCCATGAAGTGATTCTTGCCAGCAGACACCCTCAAGTGAACTACAAGAAACTGTTGCAAGTCGTCAAGACGATCATCTCTGCTGGAATCGATGTGGATGCGTACAATGCCGATCACATGACTCCCCTGCACTTGTCGTCTTCTGTTGGGTCTCATCGCCTATTGGCGTATCTTCTCTTGTACACCAAGGCCAACATACACGCCAAGACGAAGAAAGGCTACACCTCTCTGCACTTGGCCGTGGTAGAGGGGATGGAGAAGTGTGTGAATATCATTCAAAACACAAAACCAGAGGCCCTCGACGACTTGGACGACCAAGGGAATACTGCTCTGCACCTGGTCTGCCTTGCCAAGAACCCCCAAGGAGTCTTAAAGGCTCTGCTGGGATTCCGAGGGATAGACGCTGAGGTGAAGAACAGACAAGGCCAGACAGCAGCAGAGATGGCGATCGCGATGGGGAAGGTGGAGATAGCGGCAGCAATCAACAAGTACGTGGTCGATGAACGATCTAGCGCTGCCAAAGAGCTGAATGAGCTCGAGCTGAAGCACAGATCCGCGTCCATTATCCAGAAGTTCTACAGAGAGAAGTCGAGCTCGCTCAAGTCGCTCAAGAGTTGTCGCAGCGACGGGGAAAGTCCGAACAGCCGTCATGATCGATTGTCTGACGTCAGAAGGGTCAGAAATGAACCTCTCATCAAGGCGTTTGTCAAGAACTTCGTCGACAAAGAAGCTGTCGACACGGTAGATGATGCCACCGCACATGATGGGAGAGGCGAGGTCGATGAGGAGCGACAGAACCTGTCTCGAAAGTTCGTCGCCATGTTTGCCAACGACAAGATGTACAAGCACTTCACGCATTGCTCGGATCGGTCGTTCAAAGCTAACGAATCAGTGATGACCCATGAAGATATGCTGAAACTTCTGAGCTCGTGCGGGCTATTGGAAGACATCATACCTCGCTCTCGAGTTCACGACCTCTTCTACTCCTCGTCGGGATCTATCTTTCAGCAGGAGTCGAAGCTGGGATTCCGAGAGTTTCAGAAGTTCATGCAGGAAGTCTCACTGGGGGCGGACAAGAGAGTGCTGGCGCATCACATTCACTTCATTCACGACGTCCTGGTTCACAAGAGCCAGGAGGCGGTCTCCCTTGCCCCTCACGCAAGTTGGCCTAAGAGTCCCTTCTGGGTGGAGAAGTCTGAGTACCTGCCGACCGTGACCTCTCTGACGGAGAAGAAACATCATCTGACTTCAAGTCGCTCCCACCTCTCGAGCTCTAAAGGCAGCAGAAGTCCCATGCTGTCTTCCCCGGTATCGAAACCCTCCTCGCCCAACCGTAGGGCCCTCCTCGACTCCTCTCGCGCATCTCCGACTCGAAGCAAGTCGAGGCTGCTGGAGGACGTGAGGGCGGCAGAGGCAAGCGACGACGACATGGTGGACGGCGTGTTCAGGTCGCGATCGAGCACGTCGCTCTTGTACGCGAAGAAGAAGCCTGTGGAACACGCGAGGGCGTCTCGTCGTTTTTTCTGGGCTGCTCGAGGGTGTTCGCGGAGCTCGAGTGAGATGATCACAGGTAAGGTCATCCGAGGCATCGCCGACATCTCTCCTCTCCTCAAGCCCGTGTGGGTTGAACACACTCCCGCCATCGTTCCCATGCCCTACTTCTTCGACTCCCTCCATGAAGACGCCTACAAGAAAAGCTTCGAGCTGGGAGATTATATCGGATGCTTTGACGTGCTGGAGTCTAGCTTGAACCGAATCTCCTTCAAGGCCGAGCCTCGCCTTTACGAGCGCGTCTACTGTCAGGTCATCGCCTTCTGCATCCGCTACGCCTCTCGCTGCATGAAGGCTCAGAACGCGCCCACAGCCGTCTACCTCCTCCAGAAAGCCGAGCACATGTCCCAGCAGGTGATGCCGGGACAGCTGTCCTCGAGCTGACGTTTGCATGCAGAAACTCTCTGAGCTCCATGGGATAGCTGGCTTGTACGCCTGGACCATGGACGCGCTCGCCCACTACTACTTCCTGCGCTCCAAGTTCAACGCAGCCTACAGGTCGGGAGTGAGGCATGTTGGCGTCGACTGACAGGAGAGAAGGTGCATGATGAAGGCCATGAGGTACATGAGCATGATCAAAAGCGAAGAGAGCAAGGCTGCCTGGAAGTCGCACCTCTGCGTTATCCTCCTTGCCCTCAACAAGAACGTTGAGGCCGAGGAGTACATCAAGGATGCTATGAAAGGCTTCTTTCAAAGGTCATCCGCCGTGTACCGACCCTCTGAGCTAACGACCAGCGTCCAGGAACGACGAGGTTTTGACACAAGATGTCATTTTCGACCTTGTTCCCAAGGCTCAGCAGCACCTTGCGGCCGTTCTCTTCCTTGACCTGGCGATCTGTCAAGCGAAGCTGCTCAGATACGACGAGGCTCTCAACACCTCACAGTTTGCTGTCTTGTTTGTGCAAGAGGTGAGGGAGGGCAACGTACTTCAAGCTCGCGTCCAGGTCCTCTGACACCTCTCCCCTCCAATGATCAGCTGACCTTGATGCAGAACCTTCGCGATGCGCTGGAGACGTACAAGCGAGTGAAGGAAGATCCGCCTGATGCCCAGCAGCTCATGGGGACTTCGCACGACCAGGCACACGCTCAACAGTCCTTTCCTCATCTTGTATCCAATTAGTTTGCTGAGCCAGATGTTTGTACAGTAAAATTCTTTCACTCCGTAGAGCTCGGAAGTTGTTGGTGACTCGGATACTTGAAGCAGTCCTTGTGACGAGTTTCCGTCCATTCTTTCGCCTTCACATCGCCGATCACAGTAAGAATGAATGGACGTCGCCAGAGCAAGTAGAGGAGGACTGACTTCAGCAGGCTGGTGTCAGGAACCACCTTCAAGTCAAGGGCAGGAGTGACCTTCTAGACCTCCGATCATGGTCAACCTCAAGTTTTACTCAACCTCTTTAAAAGTGTTTTTAGCTGGATTGCGTGTCATTTACCTTTATATGTATTGTACGAGTACAAGTATTTAGTTTTACTTGAACTATATAAACCTGACAGGAAAAAAATGTGTAGTACATCGAATCGTACCTAGATCCCATAGCTCTGCTTAATCCCCCGATTGTAAAAGTGATTTAATGTTTATAATATATATAGTGCAGGGTTCACTAGTACCTTCAAGGAGGGACCATGACACGTTCGCACCCCCTCTGCAAGTATGAGATGTTGAAATTCTCACTCGAAATTTTTGTGTTGTTTCGCCAAATTTACTCCAAGAATTATGTGGAGGACTCTAATCATTCAAGGATCAGCTGGAGAGTTCGGACGCAGCCTTATATTCCGTGAATGGGCCCCAAAGTCATTCCAAGCTGTAGTAAATTTGGTAGATGTGTAGACTCCGAAAGGGGTGGGGTGATACGCAGGATTTGACCTCGTTGGGTGGGGTAAACAGCGATTAATGAAGGGGTGGGGGTACTAAAAAATAACGTGCAGGTGGGTGGGCGAGAAATTTCAAGAAACAGCTCCGAGGGGGTGGGTGGTAGGTACAAGGTGCGGGGGTTATGGGATTCTGTCAATGTGCACCAGCGGCCTGTAGGGTGGTCAAGGAATATCTAACCGGTGGGTTCAAAGTCGTTACTTCCTGCCTCTGAAAAAGAGGGGTCCAATACTATTGAATGCGGGGTAGAGAAGTGAGTCAGCTGACAATCGGGGTAGGGTATGAAGAGGTGGGGTGCAGAGGGGTCAGAAGGAAACAACTGGGGTGGGGGTGGATGCGGGGATGATAAAACGAGGGGGTGGAATTGACGTAGGACACTGATGATGAAATGGTGGTGGGAAGCAACGCAAACTGTGGCGATGCGAAGGAGGGAGGGGAGTGAGAGATGGGGGAGGAGGATGAGGGATAGGAGGAAGGAAAGTCAAACAGATCTAGATATGGTGAATGCAGAACCAGACATTGACAGTAATTGTGCAGGAAGGAAAGAGGTAGAAATTTATGGATAGGATTAGCGCAAGGCGATCTGAGTTGGGGGATAGCAAAGAGAGAAAAAGGCAAAGGTAGTAGGAATCAAACATCATGATCTTGTGTCATCTTCATCTTCTATTTGTTCACGATTTTATCTCCTTATCGCGAATTTTGAGCATCGGAATGGTGGTGGATACAGATTCGGGCAATGAACCCAGCCACGAGTTTGCTTGTCATGGGCTAACCGAAGTTGCCACTTTGCAGACTTCTTGAAACACCAACATGCTTGTCGCTCCAAAATTAGCTTCTTCTTTTGCTGCAAAAGATGCAGCAGCAGAGCCAACGAACAGCTCAGACACTCCGAGGGACGGTGAGATCAGGATGTATCGTCGCCAATCGACAGCTGAAGTAGGATGTCCCTTTGATCCCTTGAATTCTGTGTCAACCAAACTTCTGACTGAGAGCCAGGATCTGTTGAGGAAGCTAGATCGTCTCAATATTGAGCTCGAAGGAACGATGAACTCCATGGGCGCCACATTATCATTAGCGGAGAAGTAATTCAATCTCCTCTGTTGCCTTCTGCGAAAGAACCTTGCTGATTCTCTCCTAGCATCCGAAAGGATGCTGGAAACTTGATTGCATCCTGGTTTTCGAACCTTCATCCTTCGGAGGTTTGACTACCCTTCGTTGTGTTGCGCAAGTTGACCGGCAAGCGTTTCTTGACAGTTATCCGAGAAGATCAACCAAACATTCGACAAGTTTGACTACAAGAAGACAGGCGTTCTTGACAGGTGTTTAGTTGATCATTTCTTTGTTTGCTCATCACTCGTGTGACAGGGAAGAGTTTCACAACGCGTTCGCTTCCATGGGAAAGAGGCTCGCTAGCGGAGAGTTGGACGTCCTCATCACTGATTTTGACACAAGCGGTGACGGGACGATAGATCGGGTTTTCACTTGCTCATTTCATGTTTTCGACCTCATACAAGATATGATCGCAGGAGGAATTTGAGCATATGATTCGGACAGAGCTGAAATCACATTGCAAACTTACATGCAAGTCTTGCAAGCTGTTGAGAAAACGATCCAGCAGCGCGGTAGATCATTTTGTTGTTTGGTGGAAAATAATGTTCCTTTCAGATGGATGCCATCTCTCAACGAGCTGCAGTCATTATCCAAAAACTCGTGAGAGGGATGCAAGCAAGGAAACTTATTTCATCTCGGAGAAAGGCGGCTTGTGTAATACAGAAGGTGTATCGCGGTCGAATCATCAGGAAGCAGGTCAAAACGATAAGATTTGCAAAAGCAGAGATTGAAAGAGCTGCAAAGAGCAAGCAGACAGTCATTTCAAGAGATCCGATCGCTTCAAGAGCAAAGATGATAGCTTCCTCTGTCGAATTTCGAAGAACCGCAAGCTCCGGAGGAAATGAAGAAAGAAGTTCGAGAAGGATCAGCACTGGAAGAATGGAACAAAAATTTCTGCAATCTGATCGCAAAATCCCACAAGTCAACAAAGTCTTTCTGAGCCTCTCCGTGATTGAAAATGAAAAGCAAAATAGGACCAGACAGTTGCAAAGTATGTCATTGTTTCGCAATAACAGTGATATCACCGATCAACTTGTGCACAACAATTCGTTCAACATGAGACGAGGGAGTGCTGTTTCCCAATCTCTGCAAGAGCCTGTCCACAGCTGGGCAAGAAGGAGATTATCTATCAACGATGCAGCGCATGCAAGTCAACAGACTGAGAAGGATGGTTTTGGAAGAACTCAATCAGTGGTAGAAGGCTTCGGAAGAACTCAATCAGTGGCAGAAGGCTTCGGAAGAACTCAATCAGTGGCAGAAGGCTTCGGAAGAACTCAATCAGTAGATGTTGGGACAAACTACTATGCAAACGATGGGCATATGACGGACAGGTCATCAAATGCAAAAGATCCTGACGTGGCTTCATTGCAAAGGCGAGGAAACGTTGTCGTTCGAACTTTACTGATGAGACCTAAGACCGGTGAGAACACTTAGTACTCTCCTTGCTCCCTTCCTTACTTGAAAGTTTCCAGTCGATACCAATAAGTCCAATCAAGGCGAGTCCAACTTCTCTTCGTCGAGCAGGAAATTCAAGTCGTTGCTCAACAACGGCAAGGCAGCGCTGCCGAAGCGCAACTCCGAGGGGGCCAATCTGCCTCCCGTCTTGAACCGCATCAGTCAGGGCATCTCTTCGCTCAAGGCGAGGGTCGTCGCCAAAGTCAACGGAAAGCCGAAAGATCCCAACCATGGCCGCAGGCAATCAGCGCCTGAGGAGCCCATCACTTTCGGCAGGACAAGCTCTGCTCCTTAGAGCATGTGAGAAGGAAGCAAGAGGCTTCTGCTGCCATAGTCTCTTCTTCTAGATCAGCTTCTATGGTCAATTGTTTCTTCTCCTCTCCCTTCGTCGGGCATCAACGCGTCTTCTCCGCTGCCTTCTTGGCACGCGTCTCCTTTATCTGCCGTCTGTTCAGTTTCTCCAGCCGACCCTCAACAGCCCTGGACCTCTCGGAGGAGCCCCATGAGGATGGGAAGGAGGACAGGAACGAAGTAAGGAACGTAGATGGCAAACTTGTGATCGTCGGGAAAGTAGAGCTGAAGAAGTATCAGCGACAGCACAAGGGGGAGCGAAGGAGATGCAAAGGAGAAAAGAGACTTACCATGGATAGGATCGAAGGGTCGAAGAACACGTTTTCTGCTCTCTCGCACGCGAACGCGGCGTCCTCGGACGCATCTAGTAGACCGTGAGCGGACAAAGGGGAAAAAGTTGACAACAAGTACTTGTGAAATCTGCTCTGCTCCATGCTTCCTCTGCACTTCCTAGTCGCTCGACAGCCTCCTGCACGCCATGACGGATCTCATCTCGTATCACCTGCACCTCCTGCGTAAGCCCCTGCCTCCTCCTCCTCCTCCTCCTCCTCCTCCTCCTCCTCCCGTATCTCCTCCTCTTGTTTCTCCTCCTCCTCCTCCTGTTTCTCCTCCTCCTCCTCCTGTTTCTCCTCCTCCTCCTCCTCCTCCTCCTCCTCCTCCTCCTCCTCCTCCTCCTC